>NC_053023.1:389445356-389461467 GCF_003073215.2 Triticum urartu | reverse complement strand
TATGGAATACGTCAGCAGATTAGATTTGTGAAAATATTATTCTCTCTATGGCAGTATGTGGAAACTTATTTTGCAGAGCCGGACACTATCTTTGTGTTCAGAATCTTCTATGAAGTACTTGGAGGAGGAACCCACCTTGCAATGCCGAAGACAAACTGCGCGCCGGACTCGTCATCATTGGAGCCTGGTTTAGGGGCTACTGAGGGAGTCCTGGATTAGGGGGTGTCCGGATGGCCGGACTATACCTTCAGCCGGACTCCTGGACTATGAAGATACAAGATTGAAGACTTCGTCCCGTGTCCGGAAGGGACTTTCCTTGGCGTGGAAGGCAAGCTTGGCGATACGGATATGTAGATCTCCTACCATTGTAAACCGACTTTGTGTAACCCTAACCCTCTCCGGTGTCTATATAAGCCAGAGGGTTTTAGTCCGTAGGACAACATACAGAACAACAATCATACCATAGGCTAGCTTCTAGGGTTTAGCCTCTCCGATCTCGTGGTAGATCTACTCTTGTACTACCCATATCATCAATATTAATCAAGCAGGACGTAGGGTTTTACCTCCATCAAGAGGGCCCGAACCTGGGTAAAACTTCATGTCCCTTGCCTCCTGTTACCATCCGGCCTAGACGCATAGTTCGGGACCCCCTACCCGAGATCCGCCGGTTTTGACACCGACACTCACCCTTCCACCATTGCTAGTCTCTCTAATACCGCACACCATTTCGCCAGTATCATACACCCACCATATACCTTCCTCAAAACAGCCACCATACCTACCTATCATGGCATTTCCATAGCCATTCCGAGATATATTGCCATGCAACTTTCCACCGTTCTGTTTATTATGGCACGCTTCATCGTTGTCATATTGCTTTGCATGATCATGTAGTTGACATCGTATTTGTGGCAAAGCCACCGTTCATAATTCTTCCATACATGTCACTCATGAGTCATTGCACATCCCGGTACACCGCCGGAGGCATTCATATAGAGTCATATTTTGTTCTAAGTATTGAGTTGTAATTCTTGAGTTGTAAGTAAAAAGAAGTGTGATGATTGTCGGTGTCAAAACCGGCGGATCTTGGATAGGGGGTCCCGAATTGTGCGTCTAAGGCGGATGGCAACAGGAGGCAGGGGACACGATGTTTACCCAGGTTTGGGCCCTCTTGATGGAGGTAATACCCTACGCCCTGCTTGATTGTTCTTGATGATATGAGTATTACAAGAGTTGATCTACCACGAGATCATAGAGGCTAAACCCTAGAAGCTAGCCTATGGTATGATTGTATCTTGTCCTACGGACTAAACCCTCCGGTTTATATAGACACCGGAGGGGGCTAGGGTTACACAGAGTCGGCTACAAGGGAGGAGATCTACATATCCGTATTGCCTAGCTTGCCTTCCACGCCAAGGAGAGTCCCATCCGGACACGGAACGAAGTCTTCAATCTTGTATCTTCATAGTCCAACAGTCCGGCCAAAGGATATAGTCCGGCTGTCCGGAGACCCCCTAGTCCAGGACTCCCTCAGTAGCCCCTAAACCAGGCTTCAATGACGATGAGTCCGGCGCGAGTATTGTCTTCGGCATTGCAAGGCGGGTTCCTCCTCCGAATACTCCATGGAAGATTTTGAACACAAGGATAATGTCCGGCTCTGCAAAACAAGTTCCACATACCACCGTAGAGAGAATAATATTTCCACAAATCTAATCCACTGACACGTTTCGACAGCATGACATCACGCCATGGCCCGGTCATTATCCGAACCGTTTTTCTCAACCAGCACCGCACATGTCGCGAGGCGGTTTTCTTGACACGTCTTGTCAAAGCAGAGATCGTGTTCCCCTTATTACGGGATTCTCATCAATACGGACGTGGGTAACCCGACCGCGCTATCAATTACGGCGCTTGGGGAATAAGCGATTTTACCAGGCAAGTGGGGAGGCGCATCGCCTCCTCCGCCCTTATAAAGGGACAAATATTCACTCTTTTCACCCACGCCTTCTTCCTCCTTGCTTACCCATTCCCGCACACTCGAGCTCTAGCGCCCAAGCTCGCGCTCTTCTTCTCAAACCACTCCAAGCATGTCCGGAGCAGGAGGCAAGTGGATGGTCTCCTCCGTCACGGAGGAGAACATCAAAAAGTTACGGGAAGCCGGATATCTGGCCGCGGATATCGCGCACCGGCTGCTAGATGCGGGGCAGATCATCCCAATGCCTGAACACCATGAGAGGGTATTTTTCCTTACCCACTTTGTCCGCAGACTGGGATTTCCTCTCCACCCGTTTATCCACGGGCTCATGTTCTACTACGGGCTGGATTTTCATGATCTGGCCCCCAATTTCATCCTCAACATCTCGGCGTTTATCGTCGTGTGCGAGGCCTTCCTCCGCATCAAGCCCCATTTCGGCCTGTGGCTGAAGACCTTCAATGTCAAACCGAAGGTGGTGGTCGGCCAGCAAGCGGAGTGCGGAGGCGCCATGGTGGGCAAGATGCCTAATGTCACCTGGCTTGAAGGCTCCTATGTGGAGACCATAAAGGGGTGGCAATCGGGGTGGTTCTAAATCACCGAGCCGCGCAACACCAACTGGGTGGCAGCCCCCGAATTCTGATTCGGAATCCCCACACGGCTCACCTCCTAGAAAGAGAAGGGCCTGTCCTAGGGTTCCTCGGTAGAGCTATCAGACTCCAGACCTGCATCAAGAACATGATGAGCAAGAAAATCAAGCTCGTCAACGTGGTCCAGGTCATGCTTGAGGGAGTCCTGGATTAGGGGGTGTCCGGATAGCCGGACTATACCTTCGGCCGGACTCCTAGACTATGAAGACACAAGATTGAAGACTTCGTCCCGTGTTCAGAAGGGACTTTCCTTGGCGTGGAAGGCAAGCTTGGCGATACGGATATGTAGATCTCCTACCATTGTAACCGACTCTGTGTAACCCTAGCCCTCTCCGGTGTCTATATAAATCGGAGGGTTTTACTCCGTAGGGACAATAATCAAACCATAGGCTAGCTTCTAGGGTTTAGCCTCCTTGATCTCGTGGTAGATCTACTCTTGTAATACCCATATCATCAATATCAATCAAGCAGGATGTAGGGTTTTACCTCCATCAAGAGGGCCCGAACCTGGGTAAAAACATCGTGTCCCTTGTCTCCTGTTATCATCCGCCTAGATGCACAGTTCGGGACCCCTACCCTCGATCCGCCGGTTTTGACACCGACATTGGTGCTTTCATTGAGAGTTCCTCTGTGCCATCGCCATCAGGAAGGATGCCTCATCCCGTCTTTAAAGACGGCACCGTTGCTAAGGGAGCTTTGGCTGTCGGCCAAACTCTCCGGCTAGGTGGTTTCCTTATGACCGCCTGTTCGGCTGCTGCGCCGACGATGACCTCTCGGGTCATCAAAAGCAATCTTCACGTCAGCTCGGAATTCGCTGAGCAGCTAGATCCAATGGAGCTCTCTTCCCTAAATGAGCTCTTGGATCGCATCGCCGCCCTGGGAGTCGCTACGGATTATGACCAGATTGGGCCTAAACCCGATCTGAGAGAGATTAACTCTCCCCAGGTCACCCATCACGTTGCCATGGTAGAGGGACAGTGCGGCGACCCTTCATCTATCTTAAGGACTAGCTATGTCCGGATTCCCGATCCCTCCAAGCTGGATATCCACGGAGGGGAGGACATCACTCAAGACCTGAACTTAAAGTCAGGAGACAGGCTAGATTCATTGGACAGCATCCAAGAATCCAAACTTCCGAGTTCGGAAACTCCTTGGCCCCTGGGTCTCAGATTGGGTGAGGTTTCGGATTTGATCCCACCCACCCACCCATACATAAGCGATCTATCCCAAATTAGGCAAGAGCCCGAAGAAACAATACATCATTACTGGGCCAGATTCCTCCTGGTTATGAACAGGATAAAGGACTACCGCGAGGAAGAGGCAATTTTATTCTTCTGCAATAATTGCACGGACAAGGGAATCCTCAACGCCATAAGTCGCCGTGATATTACATGCTTTGCTGACTTGGCGTCCATAGTACGAAAGTAATGTGCGATGGAAAGCGCCTAGAAAACCGAAATAAAATTTTGGGACAATCCGGCCCTAAATACAAACCCAGTCCGAAATAAAACGGTGCATCATCGCCAGACACCCGGGTTCAATACCAAAAAGAAAAAGCCCTCTACAAGGCACGGAACCGTACTGGAAGGATGGCTTAATGGACCCTGTAAAATTCACAGTGCAGAGGGCGCCACACCAACTCATAGCCTTAGAGCATGTTGGATACTCCGGCAGGTGGAAAAAAGTGGCGAAGATCTTCTAATTCTAGAAGCCACAGAAAGCCACCCCAGAGACACCAGTACGGTATTAACAGTCTTCGAGACTTTCGCATCAAATAATATGCGAAAAAGAACACTCCGCAGCCTTGCCGAAGTCTACCAAGTAGCAACAATAAACCCATGGAGTGACACAGCCATTACTTTTAATGCCAGTGATGAACCTAAATTCCGAACAGCCCGAGCACCAGCCGCATTGGTCCTCAGTCCAATAGTGGACGGCTTTCGTCTTACCAAGGTACTCATGGATGGCGACAGCGGATTGAACCTCATTTATAAGGAAACCCTTCAAAAAATGGAAATAGACTGGAACCGCATTGAGCGAAGTAGCACAACCTTTAGAGGAATAATCCCCAGTCAGGAAGCGCACTGTACAGGAAAAATCACACTAGATGTGGTGTTTGGCACGCCGGATAATTACAGGTCCGAAGAGGTCATGTTCCAAGTGGCCCCGTTCAGTACCGGATATCATGCTCTGCTAGGGCGGGAAGCGTTTACAACCTTCCAAGCAATACCCCATTACGGGTACATGAAGCTCAAGATGCCCGGGCCTAATGGAATCATCACTCTCGCTAGTGATCCGGACATAGCACTCCACGCCGAAAACAAGACAGCCGCACTGGCCCTCGAGGCGCTATCCGAAGCCCTAGCGGCTGAGGAACTGACTTCGCTGCGCTCCATGGTTAATAGGGACGATGTGATACTCGACAAAAGATCCAAGTCCACCTCCTTTAAACCGGTGGACGAAATAGTCAAATTCCAGGTCCATCCAACGGACCCCAATAAAACAGCTTCCATCGGGGCATAGTTAAACCTTGATGTAAACGCTGCACTGCGAGAGTTCCTATGAGAGAACTGGGACATTTTCGCCTGGCACCCTTCAGACATGCCAGGAATCCCACGCAGGCTGGCCGAACACAGCTTAAATATCCTAAAAGTATTCAAGCCAGTCAAACAGGCTCTTTGGCGTTTTTCCGAACCTAAGAGACATGCCATGGGAGAGGAACTAGCGAAGCTATTGGAGGCCGGATTCATCAAAGATATAAAACACCCGGACTGGCTAGCAAACCTGGTGATGGTACTAAAGAAGGACAAATCCTGGCGCCTGTGCGTTGATTTTAAAGACCTTAACAAGGCTTGCCCAAAGGATCCCTTCCCTCTCCCCCGCATCGATCAGATTATCGACGCTACCGCAGGACACGATTCATTGTGTTTCCTCGACGCATAATCCGGCTACCATCAAATAAAGATGGCAGAGTCAGACCAAGCCGCAACGGCATTCATCACACCATATGGCCCATTCTGCTTCAACACAATGCCCTTCGGGCTCAAAAACGCCGGCGCAACATATCAGCGCATGATTCAGACATGTCTGGCAAACCAGATCGGCAAAACAGTGGAGGCACACGTAGATGATGTGGTCGTTAAAACAAGACATGTCGAATCTTTAGTAGACGACTTGAGGCTAACATTCGATAACCTCCGAACATACGACATCAAGCTCAACCCGGAAAAATGCGTTTTCGGCGTTCCAGCCGGAAAGCTCTTGGGCTTCATTATACCCGGTAGAGGAATTGAAGAAAATCCAGCCAAGATCCGAGCTCTGTCATAATTGGATATCCCGAAGGACCTCAAACAAATACAAAAATTAACCGGATGCGTGGCGGCTCTAAGCCGCTTTATCTCCCGCTTGGGAGAAAAGGCCCTACCCCTTTACTGCCTCCTTCGGCGCACCGAACACTTCGAGTGGACGGATGCAGCCACGGCTGGACTCGATGAAATAAAAGCCATCTTGGCAACAAACCCAGTCCTGGCCGCGCCAAACATTGGCGAACCAATGCTATTATACATTGCAGCAATCCATCAGGTCGTAAGCGCAGTGCTCGTCATCGAACGAGAAACGGACGGACACAAATTCCCCCTTCAAAAGCCAGTCTACTATGTGTCCACTGTCCTTACTCTGTGCAAGTCACGGTACCAGCATTATCAAAAGATTGCGTACGCGGTATTTATGGCATCCCGGAAGCTGCGACACTACTTTCAAGAGTGTTCAATAACAGTAGCCTCAGAAGTGCCACTTAACGATATTATAAACAACCGTGACACGACGGGCCGGATTGCAAAATGATCCATTGAGCTCCTCCCGTTCGACATAACTTACAAGCCATGGCGAGCTATCAAGTCACAAGTTTTGGCCGACTTCGTCGCAGAATGGACGGAGGCCGAACTCCCTAAAGAGTACGGCACATATTCAAACTGGGTCATGCACTTCGACATCTCCAAAATTTTGGCCGGTCTAGGGGCTGGCGTCGTTTTGACGTCCCCCATAGGAGTCAGAGTTCAATACGTACTCCAGATAATGTACACAGACTCCAACAATGCAGCCGAATATGAGGCCCTTTTAAATGGTCTCCGGATGGCAGTATCCATGGGCATTCAACGCCTAGAGGTGCGCGGGGACTCGAACCTCGCAATATCCCAAATAAATGGAGACTTTATATCTGGGTTGTACACCGTTACGGCGTCCCCCACAGCATCATCACTGATAACAGCACGAACTTTACGGCCGACGAGGTAAAACTCTGGTGCAAAAACATGGGCATCAAGCTCGATTATGCTTCCGTCTATCACCCACAAACTAACGGCCAGGTCGAACGTGAAAATGGTCTTATCATGAGCGGCATCAAACCCAGATTAGTGCGGTCCCTTAAGGAATCTAATACGCACTGGGTAGAGGAGCTCGACTCCGTACTCTGGGGGCTGCGGACCATGCCGAATCGCACCACCGGATACACACCATTCTTCATGGTGTACGGCGCAGAGGCAGTTTTGCCCTGCGACATAATTCACGACTCACCTCAAGTGCGCATGTACGAAGAAAGAGAAGCCGAGCTCGATCGGCAGGACAGTTTGGACGCCTTGGAGGAAGAGCGTGATGTAGCAAAAGCCCGATCCGCATTCTATCAACAGCAGTCTCGAAGATACCAAAGCAGAGAAGTACGGGCCAAAAATTACAACGTTGGCGAATTAGTTCTATGCCTGCCGGACAAGAAAAAGGACAAACTCAAGCCCAAGTGGGAAGGTCCCTTCACAATTGACCAAGTCCTGACTGATGGAGCGTACCTCCTACAAGATGCATCGGATAACCGACTCGAGCCGAACCCATGGAACGCAGCCCGTCTCCGAAGATTCTATGCCTAGCGCCACACTCTATGTTCGTCTCCTTCCTCTGTCCATTTTTTATATACTTTCTGTCTTACATTTCTCTCCTTCTCCCCTCTCTCTCTCTTATAGCCTTTAAAGGCTCATAAAGTGACGCGCTATCTGGGCTCATTAAACCTGGGGGCTTCTTTGAACAGAAGCTTATTTATACGGGCTTCATGCCCAACATATGTGTCACACTTCCGCATGTACCTTTTATTCACCATTATATGCATCGATATAACTTAAGTTTTGGCCAAGCTGGGTTGCCTGGCTCCTGTGCTTACCCCTACGTTCCTGATTGTTCGGCTAGGTGGTAAAGGGAGCACCTCTGCGATTGTTACTGCCGGGTCAGCCGGATGTGTACCTCAGACTGGGTGAAGCCGAAAGCTAGCGTTCTTAAGGGAATATTCGGTCGGTGAACTAAAGATGATCTTTTTTCACTTATTTATCTATACGCCCCCAGATGTTTTTGTTGCGTCTCTTTTCGCAGAATGGACATGCACTTTAGGGCATGCCTCCCAGGGAAAGGAACCCCTAACGGAACTATTCTCCCTGGAAGATGTTTCTTACTAACCATGTAATATAACATAACTAGTTGGGCACTTGTCTGTTCAAGCACTAATGACCCCTACGCCTGGTCTCCATGCATACCCCGGTTCTTATATAACCGCGAGGGTATTCGGACACACTCCGGACCGTCAGATCCCGAGGTTGAAGCGAAAAGGTCGGCCATGAAAAACGATCTACAATCCGGCTAGAAGGCATTACACATGTTAATTAAAATTACATAGTCAATCTGACTGATTGTATTCCTCTTCAATACCATCTAACAGGCTGTCTATCTTACAGTCCTATTGGGAATACTTTGCGGCCAATTTACTTGGCCGTATACTAAGCCCACAGTGATCTCCTTCCCATCGGGCCCCACAGGTCCGACCTCGGCCATGTGGTTTGGGTCAGCCTTTGTGTACGCGTCTTCACCATGGCCCGGGCCTCCCTGGCGCCTTGACGGCAGGTCGACATCTTCCACAATCGGAAGCGCCGCCGCGCTCCCTTCAGCTTCTCTACAAGCTCTCCAAGGCCTTCGGGCATGGAGACGGATGGCCACAAGGCCTGGGCGATGCCTTGCATCACCTGCCGAACTTGCTCGAGCAGTTGTGAGAGCTTGGGAAGAAGGTCACCCGTAGAACTGGGCATTTCCTCTGCAGGATGACCTGTTAGCATACCTACAGAAATTACTCTGTTAGTCGACTTCCTCGCCGAACTCTTTTTTCAAAGTTCGTTTAAGCACTTACTAAATATGCCGCGTCGAAGCCGCTGATTCTCCTTAACGGAGTCCAACAGCTGGGCACAAACATCCTTCAGTTCAACGCCCAGCTTGGTGTTGGCATCTTGGAGATCGTTCTTCTCCCGCCTCACCTTTGTTAGCACACTCTCACCAGCCTTCAGCTGGCGTGGTAGTTGTTGCTTTTCCGGATTTAATCCGGCACCATCTGCAATTTCATTTGTCAGATTTGCACCCACGCCGCACTTCACAAAATACTTATCTTTCGAAGCGTATATTACCAGAGGGGGTCTCCTTGGGCTCCCCTGCCGCGGCTAGTGCGGCCTCAAGTTGGGCTTTGCACTCTTCCAGCTCCTGGGACAGTAGGGTATTCTTTTCTGTAAGAACTTGCATAGCAAATGATCCTTAAATCAGTTATTCTAACTGTTTCAAGTCTCGGGGGCTACTGGTATATATATAATTACCAAAATTTTCTTACCCGTATGTCTTTTACATATTGCTCCGTGGCTCTGGCTAGACCATTTTGAGTGGCATGGAGGTACGCATCTCCCGAATTAAAGGCATCCAATGCCTCTTGGGAGAAACAAGCATCGCGAAGAACTGTCCGGCGACACCTGTGGTTCATGGCACTCTCCACCTCGGAATTGGTGGCAGACAGCCTGTCCGCATCCTCTATCGGAGGAGCGTCCGGTGCGCGCCTTGTGCTCGCCTCCACTTCCGGACCAGGCTTTGGAGCCTGGCTGGTGGAGGCGCGATTGGAAACCTCTCCGGATATAGTCCGGCGTGGCCTCTTCGTCCTGAATAGAGCACGAGCGTTAATACGCCTTGAAGGAATAACACCTGGGAATAAGATGGCGCGCTATACCTTTGCGCCGGCGTCTCAGTCCGGACCACACTTCTTTTCAGCCCGCGGGGCCTTTCCGCCCCTCGTTGGCTAGTCTCCGTAGGCTCGGCCTCCCGTCTCAAGGACCTCCCCTGCAAAACACGGTTGTCATACGGCAATCGAAAACACGCGAGGATAGATCCCTTTTCAAAGTGCTGGGACTTCGGTCTCAGTTACCTGTGAGGCTGGGAGTAGCCCGGGGTAATCGGCCGTAATGGCCACCAAGGCATTGTCCTTGCTCAATTGATGAAACACCCCATCAATCAGCTCCACAGATAAGTCCGGATCCTCTTGAGAGGCCGGGTCGAGGGACCATCCCGGATCCTCGGGTTGTGGAGGGGGGCTGTTTATTTCTTTAACAGCCTGGCGCAGTTCCTGCGTTGAAGTCGTTAGACTGTATATTTAACGATGGGAATATAAAACGGATGGGCAAGTAAAGGTGTCCACTTACCCAACTTGGGGGATTGTACATAGAAAATCCACCCTGTGGGTTGACGCGGAGAAATTCCTCCTCTTCTCCCTTGTACAAAGCGGACAAGATCTTTATTAGAGCGGGAGCCGAATCCGGCCCCTTACGGCCGTGGCGGGTGGCGTCGTCCTCCTCGCTGAAGTCCCATATGGGGTGGCCTCTATACTGAAGCGGCTGCACCCCTCGCATGATGCATGCGGCCATGACCCCGATCATGGTCAGTCCGGAATGAGCTAACAATCTTATCCGGCCCATCAGATAAAGAACGTCCTTGTCACTTTCCCTCTGAGGGCTCCATGGACGCCAGCTTAGGCGCTTCTTTAGGGGAGCATTGTCGAACTCAGGGAGGCCAATCCGGATAGGATCCGGCAGTGGGACGTCCTCTATATAAAACCATTCTGAAGGCCAGTCCTCGGACGCCTTCTTTGGGGTTCCGGATAGATATCCGGTCCCGGCGATGCGCCACACTTCGGCTCCGCCCACTTGATATATTGACCCCTTCTGAGAACGGGGCACAAGGCAGAATAGCCTTTTCCACAGCGTGAAATGAGCCTCGCAGCCCAAAAACAGCTCGCAAAGTGCTACGAAGCCCACAATATGCAATATGGAGGCAGGCGTGAGGTTGTGCAGCTGGAGGCCATAGAACTCCAGGAGCCCCCGGAGAAACGGATGAATTAGAAATCCAAGCCCTCTTATTAAGTAAGGGACAAGGCATACCCGCTCTCTTTGGAGGGATTGGGGGCGCTCTCTGCTTGCTCTCCGCCATTATAGGTTGCAAGTCCGGCTCGAACCGGGACCATATAGGCCGGGGGGAGAAATCCCTTGGTCTGGAGCGTCACTAGCTCGCTGTGCGGGATGGAGCATCTCTCCCAATCTCCAGGCTGAGGGTTGGAAGGGCGAGAGGAGGAGCTGCGGCGGCCGACCATGATAGAATGGACCTCTGTCGGATACACTCTGATGAATACTCGCGGAGGGGAGAAGGTGTGGTTTGGATCTAAATCCTCGTCCCCTTAAATAGGCAGCTCATTCACGTGGCTAGGGGTGTAAATATAAAAATACCCTGACTTTTCGTATTCATTTGACACGTGGAAGACGGCCATTATTGGGCATAGAAGCCAAGGAGCGCTACATTTACAAGAAACCGGACATTATTCAACAGGCACACGAAATTGGGAGGAGAACCAGCCTTGCAATGCCGAAGACAATCTGCGCGCCATACTCGTCGTCATTGAAGCCTGGTTCGGGGGCTACTGAGGGAGTCTTGGATTAGGGGGTGTCCGGATAGCCGGACTATACCTTCGGCCGGACTCCTGGACTATGAAGACACAAGATTGAAGACTTTGTCCCGTGTCCGGAAGGGACTTTCCTTGGCGTGGAAGGCAAGCTTGGAGATACGGATATGTAGATCTCCTACCATTGTAACCGACTCTGTGTAACACTGGCCCTCTCCGGTGTCTATATAAACCGGAGGGTTTTAGTCCATAGGGACAACAATCATACCATAGGCTAGCTTCTAAGGTTTAGCCTCCTTGATCTCGTGGTAGATATACTCTTGTAATACCCATATCATCAATATCAATCAAGCAGGACGTAGGGTTTTACCTCCATCAAGAGGGCCCGAACCTGGGTAAAAACATCGTGTCCCTTGTCTCCTGTTACCATCCGCCTAGACGCACAGTTCAGGACCCCCTACCCGAGATCCGCCGGTTTTGACACCGGCAATGCTCTTCCGCCGGATTCTCCCATGTCAACAACGGGTATTCAACTTGTGGGAGTTCGACCCGGCCAAGCACCAGACGCTGCGAGAGCTCTATGACACGATGCACGAGGACGTCTGGAGGGTGTTGTTCAAGGGCGCCGAGGTACCTCCTTCCCTTACCGAGGACCGCGGACTCAGCGCAAAGTGCTGCACCAATCCGGTAAGTTTTTATATTTCACAGGGTATCCATTTGCCCCAGTTTAATCATGTGCGCGATCTAAGCCTTCCATACCTTTAATAGGACTAGGTGAAGACAACGGAGCAGATCGATTGTCCCGCCCCCTGCCAGGAGATCCTGCAGATGCTCTCCTGACGGAGATGCTGGTTCCGGGACCTTACGAGGTGCCGGTGAAGAAGGCCAAGAAGAAGGCCGCGGGGACCCAAAAGGGTCTCCGGCGCAAGGTTGTATCAGACTCATCGTCCGATAAATCTGACGCGCCCTTCTCCCACAAAAACGAGGAGGAGGAAGAGGAAAGTTCTCCCCCAGCCGGGGGAGACAAGAAAGAGAAGTCCGACCCAACCGGGGAGGCCGAAGGGTCCAAGAAGGGCAGGACCCTCCCTCCGGACTACTCCACGAGGGCCGCCTACAGCGGCGACGAGTGGCTACCCAGGGTCAAGCCCCTGGCGAAGTCGTAAGTATCCGGACACCATAGTAATTCATGGTATGTTTTTACTGCACTGCTTCTCCTCATGCCGAACATGATTATGCAGTCCGTCCCGAGCTCATCTCGACGTATCTTCGTCGAGCGGTTCATTGGACTCGTCGGATATGAACAACGGTTCTCTCCCGACCGCCTCCACCCCTTGCCCTACGGACAACATCGAGGTGTTGTCTCAATAGGCACCGGGCCAAGGGGAGGCAGTCCTGGGGGCGCCTCGAGGCGACCTTCCGGACCCTGGGCGCAAAGGGAGCCAGACTCCCGTGGGCTCCAGGTTCGGCCCCCAGTCGAACACTACACCGGAATCTTCGGTGGTTCCGGACTCCGATGGGCGACCCCCCATTAAGGGGGGCAAGCCGCCCATGCTGGTGTCCTCTGTCTATCCAGAGGCACCGGACAACTTGCTGGAAGCGCTTCGCGGCGCTTCCATCGACGAAGAGCACCGTACTATCATGAGTGCGGTGATCGAGAAAGTTCAGTCCGCCAAAAACGGACTGACTGAAGCTTGCGCTAGCCTCCTAACAGGCTTTGAGGTAAGCAATCAAAATATAAGAAAATATTACAACATAGATAGTAGCCCCTGATGCTCTATTCGACGTTCGAGTAGAAAGGCCGAATAGAGGATCAAATGATGACTCAGGAGTCTAATCAGAATATATCTATGTGTATGTGCAGGCTTCGCTGCTAGTCGCTGCCGCACGTACTGCGGAGGTCTCTGCACTGAAGCAGGACCTGGAGCGGTCCGAGAACGAGCTTGGCCTTAGCAAGAGGCAGCTCGAGGAGAGCAAAGGGAAGAAATACCTTGTCTATATAAAATAAAAGAAGTTTGGGTATAAAGTAATAGGATCATCATGATTTTTCCAGGGGCCACGACCGAAGTGGCGACCCTGAAGAAGGCGCTGTCCGAGGCCGAAGACAAAGCAGCAAAGGAGCGCATTGAGCGGGAGAAACAAGAAGCCCGAGTGGGCGAGGTGCAGCAAGAGCTCGAGGCTCTCGCCAAGAAACACGAGTCCTTGGAGCTTGACTCTAAGACGCGAGAGTTCGAGCTTGAGAAGGCGCTCGAAAGCGCCCAGAACGCCAAGGATGAAGCCCACAATGCCCGACAGGAGATTGATGCGGTGAAGAAGATAGCAGCGGGTAAGCATTCATTACGCAAAGCAAGCATGTGAAGGAATCTTTCCTTTTTCTTACCCGAGTTCGGAGCTTTCCAGGAGCATTTGCAGATCTTCCCCGCAGTGTACTTGATGCCGCGGAGTTTTACCGAGCTGAGGAGGGGAGCTCGACGGAGAAGTTGTTCTGGTCTCAGTATACTAGGACCGAACACCCCGTTCCCTTGAGCGACTAGCTGAAGCAGTTGGTCGAGCTTCACAAGGCGGCCGAACAAGCCATGAGAGGCCTTATTGTTGGGGAACGTAGCAGAAATTCAAAATTTTCTACGCATCACCAAGATCAATCTATGGAGTAATCAAGCAATGACGGGAAGGAGAGTGCATCTACATACCCTTGTAGATCGCTAAGCGGAAGCGTTCAAGTGAACGGGGTTGATGGAGTCGTACTCGTCGTGATCCAAATCACCGATGATCCTAGTGCCGAACGGACGGCACCTCCGCGTTCAACACACGTGCAGCCCGGTGACGTCTGCCACGCCTTGATCCAGCAAGGGAGAAGGAGAGGTTGGGGAAGACTCCGTCCAGCAGCAGCACGACGGCATGGTGGTGGTGGAGGAGCGCGGGACTCCAGCAGGGCTTCGCCAAGCACTACGAGAGACGAGGAGGGAGAGGGGTAGGGCTGCGCCAACAGGGAGATTGAATCGTGTGTTGGGCTGCCCCTTTGCCTCCACTATATATAGGGGGAGAGGGAGGGCTGCGCCCCCACCTAGGGTTCCCACCCCAAGGTGTGCGGCAGCCCTAGATCCCGTCTAGGGTGGCGGCCACAAGGGGGATAGGGAGAGGCGCACCTAGGGTGGGCCTTAGGGCCCATCTGCCCTATGGTTTGCCCTCTTCCCCTCTTGGAGGCGCCTTGGGCCTTGGTGGGAGGTGCCCCAGCCCACCTAGGGGCTGGTCCCTTCCCACTATTGGCCCATGTAGGCCTCCGGGGCTGGTGGCCCCACCTGGTGGACCCTCGGACCCCTCCGGTGGTCCCGGTACACTACCGGTGATGTCCGGAACACTTCCGGTGGCCAAAACCATACTTCCTATATATCAATCTTTACCTCTGGACCATTCCAGAACTCCTCGTGACGTCTGGGATCTCATCCGGGACTCCGAACAACATTCGGTAACCGCGTACATACTTCCCCTATAACCCTAGCGTCATCGAACCTTAAGTGTGTAGACCCTACGGGCTCGGGAGTCATGCAGACATGGCCGAGACAACTCTCCGGTCAATAACCAACATCGGGATCTGGATACCCATGTTGGCTCCCACATGCTCCACGATGATCTCATCGGATGAACCACGATGTCAAGGATTCAATCAATCCCGTATACAATTCCCTTTGTCTAGCGGTACGATACTTGCCCGAGATTCGATCGTCGGTATCCCGATACCTTGTTCAATCTCGTTACCGACAAGTATCTTTACTTGTTCCGTAACACATCATCCTGTGATCAACTCCTTGATCACATTGTGCAGATTATGATGATGTCCTACCGAGTGGGCCCAAAAATACCTCTCCGTTTACACGAAGTGACAAATCCCAGTCTTGATTCATGCCAACCCAACAGACACTTTCGTAGATACCTGTAGTGTACCTTTATAGCCATCTAGTTACGTTGTGACGTTTGGCACACCCAAAGCACTCCTACGGTATCCGGGAGTTGCACAATCTCATGGTCTAAGGAAATGATACTTGACATTAGAAAAGCTTTAGGAAACGAACTACACGATCTTGTGCTAGGCTTAGGATTGGGTCTTGTCCATCACATCATTCTCCTAATGATGTGATCCCGTTATCAACGACATCCAATGTCCATGGTCAGGAAACCGTAAGCATCTATTGATCAACGAGCTAGTCAACTAGAGGCTTACTAGGGACATGGTGTTGTCTATGTATCCACACATGTATCTGAGTTTCCTATCAATACAATTCTACCATGGATAATAAACGATTATCATGAACAATGAAATATAATAATAATAACTAATTTATTATTGCCTCTAGGGCATATTTCCAACAGTCTCCACTTGCACTAGAGTCAATAATCTAGTTCACATCGCCATGTGATTAACACTCACAGGTCACATCGCCACGTGACCAACATCCAAGAGTCTACTAGACTCAATGATCTAGTTCACATCACTATGTGATAAACACTCAAAGAGTTCTGGGTTTGATCATGTTATGCTTGTGAGAGAGGTTGTAGTCAACGGGTCTTGCCATATTTAGATCCCTATGTATTTCGCAAAACTTTATATCGTAGATGCTGCTACCACGTTCCACTTGGAGCTATTCCAAATTATTGCTCCATTATACGTATCCGGTATCTCTACTCAGAGCTATCCGGATAGGTGTT
>NC_053023.1:389404017-389444296 GCF_003073215.2 Triticum urartu | reverse complement strand
TGTTTACTAAATTTAGGGAAATGAAACTTATGAACCATATCATCCAAGCCAATAGTAACAACATTCTTTTCGCAGTCTATCTTAGCATTAACAGTGTTCAAGAAGGGTCTACCAAATATAATGGGACAAAAGCTATCTTGTTGGGGAAGTAAGAAACAAGAAAATCAGCCAGGATATTTAGTTTTCCCACACAATACTTCACATCCTCTAACAATTCCCAATTGGTGAAAATAGTATCTCTAATTAGGCAAGTTTAATTGTGACATCAATATCTTCTAACTCAAGCAGGTGCAATTTCATGCTTGATTTCTTTATACAGTCATAAAGGTAAACACTATCACTAGCAACCCATATCACATAAGCCATGGATAACAATGATCTCCTATTTTACAGAAATAACAGCACGCCTACCACAGGTCTATGTTTATCTTTAGCAGTTTAGCAATTCTAGGCAGTTTCACCTTCGAACTGAAATAACATGCCATCAATATTAATCAACAAAGACTTTAACTAATAGCAATATTAGGTTCTACTTTAACTTGCTCAGGAGGTGTATAAGTTCTAATATTTCTTTTACGAACAACCGTTGAAGCTTTAGCATGATTCTTTACTCTAACAGGGAAAGGTGGTTTCTCAACATCAGAAGTAGGAACAATAGGATCATTATAAGTGACAGTCTTTTCTTCAACTTTAATAGGTGCAGCTACTTTTACTTCTATGGGAGGATGATATTTAAACCACTTCTCCTTAGGGAGATCAACATAAGTAGCAAAAGATTCACAGAAAGAAGCTACTATCTCAGAGTCAAGTCCATATTTAGTGCTAAACTTACGGAAAATATCGGTGTCCATAAAAGATTTAACACAATCAAACTTAGGTGTCATACCTGACTCCTTACCTTCGTCGAGGTCCCAATCTTCAGAGTTTCGTTTAATTCTATCCAATAAATTCCATTTAAATTCAATAGTCTTCATCATAAAAGAGCCAGCACAAGAAGTATCGAGCATGGTGCGATTGTTTATCAGAAAGCCGAGCATAAAAACTTTGAATAATATCTCTCGAGAGCTCATGATTGGGGCATGAATATAACATTGATTTAAGCCTCCCCCAAGCTTGAGCGATGCTTTCTCCTTCGCGAGGCCAAAAATTATATATATAATTGCGATCACGATGAACAAGATGCATAGGATAATACTTTTGATGAAATTCTTTCAATCTTTTATAGTTCCATGATCTCATATCATCACATAGCCTATACCATATCAATGCGTCTCCCTTCAAAGATAAAGGGAAGACCTTCTTCTTAGCAACATCATCGGGTATACCTGCAAGCTTAAATAATCCACAAACTTCATCCACATATATTAAGTGCTCATCAGGATGCTTTGTTCCATCTCCTGTAAAAGGATTAGCTAGCAGTTTTTCCATCATACCCGAAGGAAATTCAAAAGGAGTTTCATTTTCAATAGGTTCAGTAGGTTGAGGAGCAACTCTTTGCTCTACTGGACGGGGTGAAGATACCCCGAACAAGCCCCTCAGAGAATTACTTTCCATAGTAACAAGTGATAGTAAATTTCAGCACACTATATAAATTTTTCCTTACCAAATTCCACCTACCAAAGGCGCTAACTCCCCGGCAACGGCGCAGAAAAGAGTCTTGATGACCCACAAGTATAGGGGATCTATCGTAGTCCTTTCGATAAGTAAGAGTGTCGAACCCAACGAGGAGCAGAAGGAAATGATAAGCGGTTTTCAGCAAGGTATTCTGTGCAAGTACTGAAATAAGTGGTAACAGATAGTTTTGTGATAAGATAAATTGTAACGACAACAAGTAACAAAAGTAAATAAAGTGCAGCAAGGTGGCCCAATCCTTTTGTAGCAAAGGACAAGCCAGAATATAATAGGAAAAGCGCTCAAGAATATCGTCATAGTTTTCATCACGTTCATATGATTCGCGTTCGATACTTTGATAATTTGATATGTGGGTGGACCGGTGCTTGGGTGCTGTTCTTACTTGAACAAGCATCCCACTTATGATTACCCTCTATTGCAAGCATCCGCAACTACAACAAAAGTATTAAGGTAAACCTAACCATAGCATGAAACATATGGATCCAAATCGGCCCCTTACGAAGCAACGCATAAACTAGGGTTTAAGCTTCTGTCACTCTAGCAACCCATCATCTACTTATTACTTCCCAATGCCTTCCTATAGGCCCAATAATGGTGAAGTGTTATGTAGTCGACGTTCACATAACACCACTAGAGGCCAGACAACATACATCTCATCAAAATATCGAACGAATACCAAATTCACATGAGTACTAATAGCAAGACTTCTCACATGTCCTCAGGAACAAACGTAACTACTCACAAAGAATATTCATGTTCATAATCAAAGAAGTATTAATATGCATATAGGATCTGAACATATGATCTTCCACCAATAAACCAACTAGCATCAACTACAAGGAGTAATCAACACTACTAGCAACCTACTAGTACCAATCCAGGACATGGAGACAAGAATTGGATACAAGAGATGAACTAGGGTTTGAGAGGAGATGGTGCTGGTGAAGATGTTGATGGAGATTGCCCTCTCCCGATGAGAGGAGCATTGGTGATGATGATGGTGATGATTTCCCCCTCCCGGAGGGAAGTATCCGGCAGAACAGCTCTGCCGGAGCTCTAGATTGTTCCGCCAAGGTTCCGCCTCGTGGCGGCGGAGTCTCGTCCCGAAAAGTTCCCCTCTATTTTTTCTCTCATCGAAAGACTTCATATAGGAGAAGATGGACGTCGGAGAGCCACCAGGGGGCCCACGAGGTAGGGGCGCCCTAGGGGGGGCGCCCCCACCCTCGTGAGCAGGGTGTGGGCCCCCTGGCTTCATCTTTGGTGAGGATTTTTCTTTATTTATTTTAAGATGTTCCGTGGAGTTTCAGGACTTTTGGAGTTGCTGCAGAATAGTCTCTAATATTTGCTCCTTTTCCAGCCCAGAATTCCAGCTGTCGGCATTCTCCCTCCTTATGTAAACCTTGTAAAATAAGAGAGAATAGCCATAAGTATTGTGACATAAAGTGAAATAACAGCCCATAATGCAATATATCGATATAAAAGCATGATGCAAAATGGACGTATCACTCTGGTGCGGATCTCACTCTGGTTGACCTACGAGGTTTGGTAGTAACTTGATCTGAAGTTACATGATCATCATCATTAGCTTCCTCACTAATTGGTGTAGGAATCACAGGAACAGATTTCTATGATGAACTACTTTCCAATAAGGGAGCAGGTACAGTTACCTCATCAAGTTCTACTTTCCTCCCACTCACTACTTTCGAGAGAAACTCCTTCTCTAGAAAGGATCCATTCTTAGCAACGAATGTCTTGCCTTCGGATCTGTGATAGAAGGTGTACCCAACTGTCTCCTTTGGGTATCCTATGAAGACACATTTCTTCGATTTGGGTTTGATCTTATCAGGATGAAACTTTCACATAAGCATCGCAACCCCAAACTTTAAGAAACGACAACTTTGGTTTCTTGCCAAGCCACATATGGTGTCGTCTCAACGGATTTAGATGGTTCCCTATTTAACATGAATGCAGCTGTCTCTAATGCAAAACTCCAAAACGATAGTGGTAACTCGGTAAGAGACATCATAGATTGCACCATATCTAATAAAGTACGGTTACGATGTTCGGACACACCATTACGCTGTGGTGTTCCAGACGGCGTGAGTTGCGAAATTATTCTGCATTGTTTCAAATGAAGACCAAACTCATAACTCAAATATTCTCCTCCGCGATCAGATCGTAGAAAGTTTATTTTCTTGTTACGATGATTTTCCACTTCACTATGAAATTATTTGAACTTTTCAAATGTTTCTGACTTATGTTTCATCAAGTATACCCATATCTGCTCAAATCATCTGTGAAGGTCAGAAAATAATGATACCAGCCGCGAGCCTCAACACTCATCGGATCGCATACATCAGTATGTATTATGTCCAATAAGTCAGTCGCTCGCTCCATTGTTCCGGAGAATGGAGTCTTATCATTTTGCCCATGAGGCATGGTTCGCAAGCATCAAGTGATTCCAAAAGTCCATCAGCATGGAGTTTCTTCATGCGCTTTACACCAATATGACCTAAATGGCAGTGCCACAAACAAGTTGCACTATCATTATTAACTTTGCATCTTTTGGCTTCAATATTATGAATATGTGTATCACTACGATCAAGATTCAATAAACCATTTATATTGAGTGTAGGACCATAGTAGGTTTTATTCATGTAATAGAATAACAATTATTCTTTGACTTAAATGAATAACCATATTGCAATAAACATGATCAAATCATATTCATGCTCAACGCAAACACCAAATAACATTTATTTAGGTTCAACACTAATCCCGAAAGTATAGGGAGTGTGCGATGATGATCATATCAATCTTGGAACCACTTCCAACACACATAATCACTTCACCCTTAACTAGTCTATGTTCATGCTGCAACTCCCGTTTCGAGTTACTACTCTTTAGTAACTGAACCAGTATCAAAATACCGTGGGGTTGCTATGAACACTAGTAAAGTACACATCAATAACATGTATATCAAATATACATTTGTTCACTTTGCCATCCTTCTTATCCGCCAAGTATCTAGGGTAGTTCCACTTGGAGTGACCATTTCCTTTGCAGTAGAAGCACTCAGTTTCAGGCTTGGGTCTAGCTTTAGGCTTCTTCATGGGAGTGGCAACTTGCTTGCCATTCTTCTTGAAATTCCCTTTCTTTCCCTTGCCCTTTTACTTGAAACTAGTGGTCTTGTCAACCATCAACACTTGATGTTTTTCTTGATTTCTACCTTCGCCGATTTCAACATCGCGAAGAGCTCGGGCATTACTTCCGTCATCCCTTGCATATTATAGTTCATCACTAAATTATAGTAACTTGGTGATAGTGACTAGAGAACTTTATCAATCACTATCTTATCTGGAAGATTAACTCCCACTTGATTCAAGAAATTGTAGTACCCAGACAATCTGAGCACATGCTCACTGGTTGAGCTATTCTCCTCCATCTTGTAGGCAAAGTACTTGTCAGAGGTCCCATACCTCTCGACTCGGGCATGAGTCTGAAATACCAATTTCAGCTCTTGGAACATCTTATATGCTCCGTGGCGTTCAAAACGTTTTTGATGTCCCGGTTCTAAGCCGTAAAGCATGGTGCACTAAACTATCAAGTAGTCATCATCACTACAAGAAATATGTCAACTTATGACCACCACTATTGGTCACTGAATGGTCACAAATTTCCATTTATGACCTTTTTGTGACCAAAAACATAAGGTCAAAAGCTGGGCGTCGTAAACTGACTATAGCGACCTTTAACAAAAGGTCGTTGATCCTATGACCTTCTGTTTTGGTCGCTAGCTCTCTCCCCAGGCCATGTCGGATCCGACGTGGCAATCTGACGTGGCAAAATTGCGACCAATTGAAAAGGTCAAAAATTAGAAATTCAGCCCGGTCCGATTAGGTGTTTTACATGGGCCGAGCCCATTAATTCAGCCTTTTTAATATATATTTTTCTGTTAATTTTCGCTAGGTACATGGGCCTGGCCCAACAATTTGGCCTTTTATTTTCTGGGCCGTGGCCTTTTATAGTATATTTATTTTCTAGTTTCAGCCATTATATATTCAAACTGGTCCCACTAGTGAGATGGGTCCCACTTGTCAATTTCATCTATCAAATAGGTCCCACATGTCAGAAATGTACAAATTAGACAGATTATTTTCGTAAGTGGCCCCATTGTTCAGTTTCCATTTCACAAGTTTTCAAATCACATACATAATCAATATTTCAAAAAGAACAAAGAACACATAAATTCATCAAATATACCACTAAATAAGTCTATTACAATCTTTACAACACAGATATGCAACAGTATACTGCTGTTCACTCAGTAGGACTTCACGACTTCACACTTCTAGACTTCACACTTCACACTTGAGCTTCTGTAAAAGAGGAACCACCACAATTTTAAGTCTACAATACAACAATTGATAATAATCAAGGATAATAAAAAAACAAGTAATAGGTTCAAATGTGAAGGCAGCATGAAACTAGTGATACGACAACATGCAGAAAACACTACAATGTAATACTGTTAAGTTCATATCAACACAACAAATCATATGCCCCAGCACTGTTATATAAAGCAAATGATATGCCCCCCTTTTATCTAAAAGTGTAGTGTATGCTAGTGACAGAACAAGAGATTGTAGTGTATGCTAGGTCTAGCATTGGTTAAAAATAACTAATAATCACATGACGAATTTGAATGCAGCATATAAAAGAACTAATTCATTTCATCAGTATGAGATCCAACTGTTTGCCACTTGGTAGATAACCTACCAGGGAGGCCTTGATATAAACAGGGGTACGTGTAAATATATGTGTTCACAGGCTCGAATACATCGCCAGGAACTGTAAGTATAGAACATGTAACATGGTGGCTACATAAACAGAACGAGATGTGGCATGCTTAAAAGCCCGAGCCCGTGCTATGCCTATATATAATCAGGTGCAGCTTAAATATACGTGGGCACATACTGAAAGGAACAAGATAGCATGATGATATCCGATCGACTAGATTTGGGAGAAACCTGATCGAGCCAACACAAAAAAGAAATAGAGCAAGATTTGAGCTGCACCTGCAGAGTGTTACTTATGGTGGAACTGCAGGAGACTTGCTCGGATTTAGTCAACACGAATTGTAAGTGTAAAGCAGATCATCTTGGCTGTTACACACAAAAAGAAAAGACAGTGTGTTTTTTAGACTGCATGGTCAACAATAACAACAACAAATGTACAGAATGTTTAGGTACACAAGCATGCGTAGCAAGTATTAAAAGTTCAATCTGTTTGGTGGAAGGCACCATTGATCTCCGTCCCACAGCCATACTTACACGAACACATGCAGTTTTAATTAATTAAATGATTAGGCAACAAAGGCAATTACGAATCTTGGGGCAGGAGGTAGTGAGAGCAACTCAAATGTACACTAGTAGAGGGATCGTCAAGATGTAGGGGATGGAGGTGTCTCACTTGGTTTCAAAATAAGATGCACACAAGACAACCACATAAATATAGCAGTGCATAGTACTGACGAAACAGGGACATCTTTTTGCCAACATGTATAATTCGGAGTAGCAATAGCGAGCAAAGGAAGATGAGAGGGAGATGGAGAAGCTCAGTGATACGCTTCTCATACAGAGCAAACCCAGCGACCTCCCTGATCAAGTACATGACGAAATGCACCCTCTTGGTACCTTTCTGCAAACCAAAATGGTAACCGGTCAGAACAATGAGAATGAAAAACTTAAACAGGAGTAAACATCACAATAATATGAATTCTTACTACCACAAAGGATCTATTGCACTTGAGAATGAAGGAATTGTCACATATTCAACAAATTCAGAATCTAAACTGAATTTCGTCTACCAAATAAACTAGAATGCCTCAAATCCAGTCTGCTAAGAGTATTTATTTATCTACACTACATAGTCAAAGAAATTTCAAAAGAAAGCCCATGTTGTGAAATCCAGGCAGCTATATGAAATATGTTGTTGGCACACAAGATTGACAATATCTACTTCAGAGTTCTGCAGAAACTCTGAAGCCGACATACTCAAGTCGAAAATAGTCTGGAAGTGCAGACAGAGATGTCAAATGTGAATCAAATCAAATCAGCCTTCCATACAGTAAAACAAACAAACAGCTCTGTATTGTGATCTACTAGTATTAACAAACAGTGAAAATCTCACATCAATGATCTTAGAGGTGTATGTGATATAGTAAAACAAACAAACAAACAAACAGCTCTGTGTTGTGATGTACTACTAGAAATATACTTGAAGGAAATAAAACTGACTTGTAACTAAGGATATTCCATGGATAGGAGAGATGCACCGAGTTAACATGATGGGAATGTAGTGAAATTTTGGACAAGAATGACAGTAGGTCAAAAGTCAAAAGCCCAGCCTGAAACCCCAAACATGTCCAATAGATCAATGGTAGTCAATATAAGGTTAAATTGCAGCTGGGAATAAATCGAAGTATTGCATCCGTGACAAGAATAACAAACAGGCTAAGCTGACAATATCAGGATGACAAGCTCAACTTGTACTGTGATTTTTGGACAAACAGAACTGCATAACAGGGAAGATAACTAGTACAAACCATGAAAAATTGAGATGCCATTTACAACCTTTTAATAACTCATGGAATTTCGAAGACAAAAAAATCCTGCTGAATGGCATACAACCCTCAGCAACCAGTTTGCTCTCAAAACTGGTACATGGATTTTAGATAAAGTAAAAAGACTAGTTGAGTGGTCACTCCAAAGAACATATTAATTGTATAAGTCAAGTAGTTGGCAAGAGCACATTGATCAAACAACTAAAAAGTTTCTCAAGCAATGACAGACCAATGAATGGTGGATTGTTTGGGCATGTCAATCACGGTGCTAAAGAATCACAGACTAGTTACTAACCTTTACAAGTGCTGCTCCCAGATGAACAACAGCTGCTTTTACACTAGTGCCAATCGTGTCATACTCTGACCTGCAAAAGGTAGTATGGGAAACTTATTACTGCTTGTACACCAGTGTTTAATGCAGCAGATCAATACCTCATTTATGGTTCTTATTTCGACGCGTCGCACACGATAGTATGTGAAAGTTATTAGTGGACTACACCCTTAAACATTGGTACTTATCTTTTAACAATCACACACTAACAGCTTTCAATTCTCTAATCTTGTGTGCTAGTGAAATTTTCTTCCAATGTGCATCAGTGATATCAATTTTGATAAGTCGTGAACCAAACAGTTCAGAATCCTTTGACGAATATGGACTACATTGTGAGATTTTGTTGCAATGTGCATCGGTTGAAGATTAAACCTGGACGTCTCCAAGGCTGGTGCCGACGGCGAGGTAGGAGCCCTCGCGCGTCCAGTGCACGGCGCAGACGCTGTCCCTCGGCCCCAGATCGACAGCTTGGTAACCTGGACAACGGTGCCATTAGCAATCTGACCTGAGCGTGATCCATGGATGCAACAAGAAGATGCAAGAAAGAAAGAAAGAAAGAAATGCACCTTGCAGCTGGATGCGGACCAGAGGTAGACGCAGGTGCCGAGGCCGACGGCGAGCATGTTCTGCGAGGACCAGTCGACGAGGTTCAGGTAGAAGTCGTCCTGCAGGGACGGCGCGTCCAGCACCTGCACGCCGGCGATCGACCACACACCAGTTAGTAGTAGATCGGAGATCGGAGAATTCGGTGCGCGCGAGGTGTTTGCGGGAATGGGCGGGCGGGCGGATCGAACTTGTGGGGCGTCTTGGGGACCTTTGCGGGGCGCCTTCCTTGGGGTGGGGAGCCGGCGCCGCCGGCGCAGTCCAGCTTCTCGGCGAAGGGGGAGAAGGGTGCGGAGGAGCGGTCCGTCTTGAAGCGAAAGAGGTTTTTGGAGCGTGCCCGGCGACGACCTGGCGGGTGGAGTCGTCGTGCCCGCGACGGCCGCCTCCATCCGAATCCGCCTGCGTGGGGAGCTAGCGGACGAGTGGTGCGGCGATGGGAGGGGAAGCGAGACCCCTCGCTTCCCCCACCGCGGCCTCCATCGGGTGGGAGACGGAGGGAGACGAAGGCGGGGCGGCGGGGTGCCTCGATCTGGATCGAGGAGAGGGAGGCCGCGCGCTGGATCTTGCCGGAGGGAGGGAGGAGCAGAGCATGGGGATCTGGAGCGGCTGGATCTTGCCGGAGGGGAGGGGAGGGAGGAGAGCGAGGGGGAGGGGTGGGTGGCGGCGAGGGGAGGGGAGGTGGGAGGGATCGGGGAGCGCTAGGGTTTGCGGGGAGGAGTGCAGGCTGTGGCCTGTGGGTTGTTGGGCTAGGTGGCGTGAGAAACGTGACGAGGGAGCGCTGCCGTTGGATCCGGGTGGATCGGGACGGTGCTCGATCCATAATCCGCGTGACATGCCTCTGAACCAATCAAAACAGAGTACATGTGCGCGACGTCCATGACAAGGGTGCATAGTAGAATGGAAAACAATGTTTCCAAGACCGATAACTGAGCACATTATCATTCCTTTAGAGGCAAACATAGACACACAATGAAGATTCAGAGTCTCTCTCACGCCGATTAGTTTACAGAGGAAGAGTATGCACCGAGTAACCGAAACGATTGTTGGTCTGATCACTGCGGATGACCTCGAACACCTGATAAGGCCGATATATGGCCATGTCTAAATTGCGAACTCGCAGTAGAAGAAGAATGATCTACGCTAAACAGTATCTGAGGGACCACTGAAAGTACACATTTAGGTATGACAGCGAATTGTATCGACGCATTGGTCTGCGAATGGTTTACAAAAAGTCACTTTGCGAGAGAAGTACATATCTCTGCAGATAAGATCATACGCCAGGAGAATTAAGTTCAACTGAGATCAGATGAAGCTTGCGTGCTACTACGTGGATTCAAAATGTAATGACTACAAGAAAAGATCATGCCACAAGTGCAAGAAACTGGCCACTTCATCTCTGAGTGTCCACAGTGGGACAATGAGAACAAAAAGAAGAAGAAGAGCAAGGAATATGACTCTGACGACAAGAAGAAGAAGAAGAAATACTCAAAGTCTTCTTCCAAGTCTTCCTCAAAGTCTTCATCACACACAAGAAGAGCTCATCTGGCAAGGCACGTGCGTTTGTTGGCAAGGAAATGGATTCAGAGGAGGAGTCTGCTTCTGAGGAGGCGGAGGTGGAGTCTGAGGAGGAATCCGACTCAGGCGTCGCAAGTCTGGCTACAGCATACGTTGCCAAGTCCATCTTCAACACTGAAGACAATGAATTCATCACCGACACCGATGCAAATGACAAGGACTACTCCGCTTCTACCTACTGCTTCATGGCACGCGGTGCCAAGGTAAACACACGCACTACTCACTATCAAACATCTAGTGACGATGACTCTGATTGTGGTTCAAAACCTAGCTACAAAACACTTGCTAATATTGCAACTGAACAACAGAAAGCTATGGAATATATTCAAAAACTATTAGACAGAAGCGATGATCTGTTAGGTGCTGAAATGACTCGACTGAATCCTTAATTGAAGACATAAAAAATCTTCACGTTAAGTATGTATCAGGAACTTGAAAGTCGTCATGAAACTCTCTCAACAACTCATGAAAAGCTTTCCTATGATTATCTTCAAAGGAAGCAAGATCTTGAGAAATTGAGAGCGGTTCATGAAGATCTTCAAAAGGAAAACGAGTCACTTCGCGCCAAACAGATCAGTCCCGCTCAGGAAGGATTTGAACCACCATGTCTTAAATGCATTGAGCGTAATAATGCTACTTCTGTTGCTGAATGTTCTACTGCTACTGCTGTTGCAATATCTTCAACTGTTGATGTGGTAACTAACCCCTCTGCTGAGGATACCACTGCTATTGCTGATGAGAATGCTAGGTTGAAGACATTGCTTGAAACAGGGATGTACAAAAGTCTTAAAGGGCATCAGACATCTATGTGATGTCCTCAAAAGCAGATTCTGAACCGAAACCCTAGGAAAGAGGGTGTTGGGTTCGTAAGGAAAATGAATGCAGATGGCTCTTACTGGAAACCTGAGCAGTACCCCAAAACCACATGGGTTGCTGCAAAGGAACCTTCAGCAGATCCATCCAATCTATCTGGCTTCACTTGTGCTAACCCCATTATCATTGATGAATCCTTTGATGCAAACTATATACTGTTTAAGAATCAGAATGCGTGAAGTGTTTGCCAGGTACATTGGTACTAACTGCAGGAATGGACCGCCTATGAAGAAGATCTGGGTCCGAAAAAGTGTCTGGAAAATCTTCCTGTGAATGTCATCATGACACCAGTGAAGAAGACAAACCCCAGACCAAAGGCTTCATGGTCCAAAGGCTTCATACAGACAGAGGACTCACCTGAGTCGCACTACACAAATGTTTTGCAGGGAAACCATACTCAGGCATATGAATATGAGAGCGGTTCATAAACCGCCATGTTTCATAAGACCAAGAACTTATTCTGCTTATTCTTATGAGTACTATTGTCCGCCTGCAAGACTGTTTGCTAGGGCTCAAAGCCAAAATTCTCAGATGCTGCACTTAGACTTATTGCTTCTAAGCCACCCTTGAAGATGTGGGTGGCTAAGAAAGCTTAACTCTCTTTTGCAGGGAAAGGTCTCCAGCAGAAAACCAAAATCGTCTGACGCTATTGCTGGGGACCTTAAACATCTTGTAGGGCGCAAGATCAAATGCCCAAATGGTCTTACTATGTACTTCGTTCCTGAATCGCTTGCTACTCTCCCTATTAGTCCTAACCTGGATCTAAGCTTTCATAACCCACTGGTTCGTCAAATGTTTTTGCTTCACAATGCTCTTGGTGAAGCCTATCCCCCTAACTGCACTGTAGGGTACGACACCAGCGTCTTCAGAATGGATTATTGACAGTGGGTGTACAAATCACATGACTGGCAAAAGAAGTCTTCTTATGGACTCAACCTTACGTCCATCCGACAAGAGCCACATCACATTTGCTGACACTGGTAAAAGTAAGGTATTGGGTCTAGGTAGAGTTGCAATCTCAAAGGATCAACACATGGATAAAGTCATGCTTGTTGAATCCCTTGGCTTCAACTTAATGTCTGTCTCAATGCTTTGCGATTTGGAACAATGATCGTAATGTTTGGAAAATATCGTTGCCTTGTACCTAATGGAATCTGACAAGTTCTAGTGTTTGAAGGGTATCGAAAAGATTTTGTAACGATGTAGATTTCTCAAGCAGGGCCCACAGCTTGCAGGTATGTCTTCTAGCAAAGGCTTCAAGAATGACTGGCTCTGGCATCGGAGGCTTGGACATGCTGGCAATGAGGAACCCTCCACACACCCCTTGCGAGAAAAAAGCATGTCATAGGCATCGAGGGCGTCAAGTTCAAGAAAGACCATTTATGCGGTGCCTGTGAAGCAGGGAAGATGACGAGGGCCAAACATCCCTCGAAGACAATCATGACTACTACTCAACCCTCCGACTGCTTCACATGGATCTTTTCGGTCCCACTCATTACTCAACTCTAACTACTACTGCTTGCCTCTATGGCTTCGTTATTGTTGATGATTATTCTAGATATACTTGGGTGCACATAATCCTTTACAAGACTGAAGTGCAGGATGTCTTCAGACGCTTCGCCAATCGAGCTATGAACAATTTTGGCGCCAAGATAAAGCACATCAAGAAGTGACAATGGCACTGAATTCAAGAACACTGGCTTGATACATATCTGATACCTTGGGCATCACACATGAATTCTCAGCCCCGTACACGCCACAGCAGAATGGCGTCGTCGAACGCAAGAACAGAACACTAATTGAGATGGCCAGAACGATGCTAGATGAATACAAGACCCCAAGAAAATTCTGGCCCGAAGCCATTGATACTGCATGCCATACAATCAATCGTGTTTATCTTCACAAGCTACTGAACAAGACATCTTATGAGCTCCTTACTGGCAAAAAGCCAAATGTCAGTTACTTCAGAGTATTTGGCGCAAGGTGCTGGATCAAGGACCCACATCACACCTCAAAATTTGCACCAAAAGCACATGAGGGTTTTATGCTTGGATATGGAAAGGATTCGCACTCCTACAGAGTCTTCAATCTCTTTCATTACAAAGTGGTTGAAACAGTGGATGTGCGGTTCGATGAGACCAACGGTTCACAAAGAGAGCAGCTGCCAAGTGTGCTAGATGAAGTTCCATCCAGTGAATCAATCAAGCTAATGGGAACTGGAGAAATTATACCTTCTGAAGCTCATCCTGAAGAAGAACTTATCATTTCAGCACCTGATCAACATGAAGACATATGCTCAGCCTGAAGACATTCCTTCCAACAACGACAATGAACAGCAAGAGCAAAGTCTTGCCCTGTACATCCTCGCGTTGCAATGAAGTGCAGATTGAAAGAATAATTGATAGCATCAATGCACCTGGTCCACTCACTCGTACAAGGGCACTCAGCTAGCAAATTTCTGTGGGGCACTTCGCATTCGTCTCAATAACAGAAACCCAAGAAAAGTTGAAGAAGCCTTCATGGAACCTGAATGGATTCAAGCTATGCAAGAAGAGCTTCAACAGTTTGAGCTGAATAATGTATGGGAACTGGTTAAGCGTCCTGATCCATCGAAGCACAATATAATAGGCACCAAATGGATATACCGCAACAAGCAAGATGAGCATGGTCAAGTTGTCAGAAACAAAGCTCGTCTCGTTGCTCAAGGATATACTCAAGTGGAAGGCATTGACTTCGATGAAACATTTGCTCCTGTGGCTAGACTTGAAGCCATACGCATACTGCTGGCCTATGCAAATCATCACAACATACTTGTATATCAAATGGATGTGAAGAGTGCTTTTCCCAATGGCAAGGTTGAAGAAGAAGTGTATGTTGCACAACCGTCTGGCTTTGAAGATCCAAAACATCCTGACATGGTATACAAGCTCAACAAGGCACTGTATGGCCTCAAACAAGCCCCTCGGGCCTGGTATGACACACTCAAATACTTCCTGAAGAGCAAAGGCTTCATACCTGGTTCCCTAGACCCCACTCTCTTCACGAAGACATATGATGGTGAACTGTTTGTGTGCCAAATATATGTGGATGACATTATCTTCGGCTGCACCAATCAGAAGTACAGTGAAGAGTTTGGATATATGATGCAAGAGCAATATCAGATGTCCATGATGGGAGAGCTGAAGTTCTTCCTCGGTCTTCAAATACGACAACAACGCAACGGCATCTTCATATCTCAAGAGAAGTATCTCAAAGATTGCCTGAAAAAGTTCGGTATGCAAGACTGCAAAGGCTTCACAACACCAATGCCAGCCAAACATCATCTGGGTCCCGACGACAATGGTAAAGAGTTCGATCAAAAGGTATACCGCTTCATGATTGGTTCTTTACTTTATCTATGTGCATTTAGGCCAGATATTATATTTAGTGTTTGCATGTGTGCTCGATTTCAAGCGGCACCAAAGGAGTCGTGTCACTTAGCTGTGAAGCGAATTCTTCAATATTTGGCTCACACCCCAACTCTAGGATTATGGTATCCAAAGGGCTCAGAGTTTGATCTGGTTGGATTCTCGGATGCTGATTATGCTGGTGACAAAGTTGATCGCAAGTCTACATCAGGCACATGTCACTTTCTGGGACGATCACTTGTATGTTGGTCTTCAAAGAAGCAGACTATGTATCTCTCTCCACTGCTGAATCTGAATTAATTGCTGCGGGATCTTGCTGCGCTCAACTTCTGTGGATGAAGCAAACACTCAAGGACTATGGCATTCATCTGAAGCAAGTGCCACTTTACTGCGACAACGAAAGCGCCATCAAGATTGCCAACAACCCAGTTCAGCACTCGAAGACAAAGCACATTGAAATTCGTCATCACTTTCTCAGAGATCATGTTGTGAAGGAAGACATTGATATCATACACGTCAACACTGAAGAGCAATTGGCAGATATCTTCACCAAGCCCTTGGATGAGAAGAGGTTTTGCAAGTTACGGTGTGAGCTAAATATCCTGGAATCCTCAAATGTCCTGTGATCAGGCACACATCCTAACCCTTATGCATATTGATGACTTAGATGTGCAACACACGAAGTGAAGTATATCTTCAATCAATGAAGACATACATTCTAAGTGTGAATACATTAATGTGGAATTTGACTTCGGAGCGCCACGATAATTGTGCGCCGTGTCTGGGTCTAATACTTCCTATACGGTGGGTAACGCCACCACCAAACGTTCTATTTTGAAGTGTTTCACTCATGGCGTTACCTTGCAATGTCTTCACATTTGGTTTGGCTTCGAACTCAACATATATTTCATGATTATCTTCACTATGTTGATATATATATATATATATGCTAGTGTTCTGTCCTCTACAGCATTCACTTATAGCTATGTCTTCGTGTTGAATCTTTTGAACTAAGTGAATGTGATCGGACCCTAACCTTCTCTATGCTTTCTATCTCAAACTCTATCTCTCAAGTCATATGCATTCTATTGAAACTGTCGAATGTCTTCTCTGCGTCCTTGTCAGCAGAAGATACAGAGACAACCATTAAGTCCGTTTTCAATGCTCATTCCTCCACATGAAATCCGGAGAAGTAGGAACGACCACCCGACAATCCAGGCGTGCGTGGGACGTGGAACAAACCCCAAAATTCCGCATATGGCCACGTGTTCCTCAGATGCGAATCGCCAGGGGCACCTGTGTAATAGCGCAGTGCCGCCCCTGTGCCTATAAATACACACTCACAGCGGTCATTATCTCTTCTTCCACCCTCGCACGAACCCTAGCGCCACCGCTAGCTCTCGACGACGCCGGCGACGAAGCGCTTCGCTGCCGCAACCTCTCCGACGCCGTCTTCACGCCGACCGCGGACATCGTCCTCTCCGCCGTCGCCGTAGGTGTCCTCCGTCGCCAAGTTAGGGCACGGAAGAGTGAACTGCTCGGCCTCATCTCCCACTCCGTCTAGCAGTTCTCAGTGTGGTAAATAAAACTCCCTTTTTACAGCACCGTTGATCCTATTGATCTGTCACTTTCTACCACAAGCAGTTTCTGTTCACACAAGCTAGATCTCTCTCATACTGCATCTCATAACATGCCTAGTATATTCACTTGTGCTTCACAAAGTAGTTAGATTCCTCACTTGTACTGATCTGTGGATTCGTACAAATCTGGAACCAACTCTTATCTATGAGTGAATGTCTTCGCACGATGAGGTCAATGTCTTCTAAACTGATTTATCTTCAAAATCTTCTGAGAATGCATATGACCTCTTCCCCTTCCCTCGCACCTTAATGCTGTCACAGGTACATGTCCGTGGGAGAATCCTTTGGTTCTCATAGTCTGCATTCATTTGCAGAATTCTTACAGCATCACATAAATTCTCCTGAAGCCAGTTCCTGTTGGTCCAGCAAGAGAAAGCCTTTGAAGCCTTTGAACGTCTTGAAGCCTTTCAAGTTAAAGTTTATGGCTTCAGAGAAAGCAGCAAGGAAGGGGGGCAGACAACGTCGTGGCGGAACATCCAGAGATCTGCCTGATGAACTCGCAGAAATGTATAAGACAGATCCTGAAGAGGAATTAGTCAGCGCAAGACCCGAATCCAATGGATTCGACGCTATTGGGCAGAACAATGGTTCAAATACCGCTTCACAACCCAAGAGTATGCTGAGAAAAGTGCCATCAAAAGACCGTGGGGAGACATCTTATACAAGAACCTTCTACCCAGGTCCAGAGATGAAGCTATTGCCCAAAGCTTCTATCCATGCATGGTCCGTGGGCCACAGCCTGATGATGCACATCCGTCGTCACTACTCTGGTGTCGTGACGACAATCTGTTCAAGCGCAACTTCCAGTTTGCCCAAAACTCAGCGAAGCAGAACAAGAAGAAATTTGGGTTAGACTTCAACCCTGGTCCCTCAGCACCAAGGGCAGATGGCACACGAGAAGCAGAACCCAATGTCATCGGTCCGTATGCCAACCTTGAAGGCCTCATCACCTACATCTTGGTTCAAGGGACTGCAGTGAATGAGCCTGCAGCTGACACTGAGTCTGATGGACGCGCCTGCAGTGCCGAAGCAAGCAGTTGAAGAAGCCAAAAGCTTCAAAGCCGGCCCCTTCACCAAAAATCTCAAGGGCGAAGCCATTGGCAACTGCACCTCCTGAAGACAGTGTGCAGTCTGAAGACTTATCACGCGTCTCAAGGCCCAGAAGGCCAAGATGCCTCTGTCTCACACTGGCAAAGAGCTAACAGCTGCTGCCATTCTGCGCAATGACGACATTGATCTGTCAAGTGATGAAGATCTTGCAGATGACGCTCTTGAGCAACTCATCAAGAGCAAAGAAGAAGCAGAAATCTTCAATGATCTGCCTCTCTTTGATGTCACCATCATCCACAACTTCATTGACGAGTGGTTTGACACGCCAAACATCAGCTTTGAAGATCTGCAGCTACCCATTGGCCTCAGTGTCGCCTTCCAAGGCGCCATTGCTTCAGAACTTGCTATTGCCCAGCGCATTGTTGAACTGAAGCAGAAGATTGACTATGAAAAGGCTCAGTTCAAGAAGCATATGGCCAAGCTCAGCGTGCAAGAAGTGAAGAACTTCAAGACAATGATGCACGAGCTCAAGGAAGCCTTTGTGAAGAAGCGTGCAGAAGCTCAGGGTTCGCGTGAGCGCATGAAGACTCTGGCTGACAGATGTGTGCAAGCCTATAATGAGGCTGAGAAGCGCAAGGCACTTGGGCGTCCTGGCATCGACCCCAGGATGGCCGCAAAGAAGAAGAAGAAGCCTGCTACGGCTGAACTGATGCACCAAGGCAAGAAGCAGTTCCGATTGTCTTCCCAACAAGAATGACTGGCTCGAAGCCAAAGAGCCGGTCAACAGCTTCAGAGCTCAAGAAGACAAGAACTGCTGAGGCTGAAGCCAGGAAGAGGAAACACTCTGAAGCCTCTCCTACTGCCCCCACCAAGAAAAAGAGAAAGACCAAGAAAGCTCGGGCTGCTCCCACAGAGCCCTTGATAGTTGAACCCATTTCTATGGTTCATCCTGACGCAGAACGTCAACTGACAGTTCATGAGCCTGCTTCCACAGAGGCTCCTGAAGCTGAAGACATTCCAGCAGCTGATCCCATCGCTGCTGAAGACATTGGTCATCATGACAATGTAGAAGATGATGCAGTCCTTCCTCAGTTAGAAAACAGCAAACTCATCAGCATTGGTCGTCCACTGACGCCAATTGCACAGGATGCTTCATGGGCGGATCGCCCACAAGAGGAAGAAGACTATGAGGCCCAGCCCACTCCAACTCCACAGGCGTCGTCTGCGTTCCGCAGGCTTCGCAAAGGTCCAAGGCCTCAAGTCTCTGCTGAAGACATTCCGGCTGCATCAGCCGCAGAAGAAGAAGTACCACAAGATCCCACTCCCCTGCTCCACCAAGAAGCAGTTCTCCAGGAGAACGTGCCTGTGACCGACCCTCCAGCTAGTCAAGTGGAGGATGAAAATCTTGAGGCTGCCACAACCACCAATGAAGCTAATGTGGAGCCCTCCCCAGCAAAAGCTTCAGAAGACAGCGAAGCCACTGATCCCGCCACTTCTGTTCCTGAGTCTGCTGCCGGTCCCCAGTTCGACTATCATGTTGAGCACAGGCCTCAGGTACAGAAGCCAATCCCAAGATTCCCAGGTTTCCAGGTCCTGCATCAGCACCTGGCTCCTTCAATATCAATGGCTTCAGGGCAGACAACACTTCTTCAATAGCTCCAGGAACCCCTACTCAAGGGAAAGGATATCATCTGATCGGTTCTGGAGCTATCCTCAGCGAAGCTATTACTCTTGCATTCTTTACAACCAAGGTCGCATCTTCCCACACAAGCGCCTTGATGTTGAAGCTATAGCTGGTCTGCCCTGTCTAGAAGAAGCGTTGGATTGCTTCAAGCAAGTGGGTCTGCTGCAGTTTGTTACTGATGAAGAGCATTGGAATGAAGAGCTGCTGCTACAATTCTATGCCACACTTCACATCAAAGGGTACAGCAGAGATCCGAAGACTTGGGTCCTGGAGTGGATGACTGGCAACGTTCATCACGAAGCCAATGCATTTGACATCATTGAGCTCACTGGCTTGCCCACTCCTGGCGATCTCTTCGAGCAAGGCTGTCAGCTGCATGCTGAAGCTATTGAGAGCATCTTTCAGCGGCCAGAACCTAATATGAGTCAAATGCTCAGCATGATGAAGCCATTGCCCCAAGATGCTGCGTATCCCACAGAGTTCTTCGTTGAAGACCTTGAGTACCTGCCCAGAACCATCTATCACATCATCAGGCGAACTCTCTGGCCTATCAAAGGGCACTCTCCAAATGCCAAGCTTCAGGGTGCAATGAAGACTTTGGTCTTCTATATACTTCATGGCAAATGCTTCAATGCACAGGACTTCTTCATACGCCAACTTGCTGCATCAGGCATTGATCTGTTTGGTTTGAAGTTCTACGCCCCTTGGGTCATGCGGCTGATCAAGCTACACTCCGCCACTCTTATCAGCCCTCAGCCCGCAACCATCGGATCTTCTTGCCTGACGTGGACATGTCTACTGAAGCCATATATTCTGAGCCTGCCAAGCAACCTCTAAGTCTTCAGAATGCAGAACATCAGAGTTTTACTCAGAACGTTGAAGGCGTTGAAGCAGTTTCTCGGGTGTATCCTTTGGCTGGCACTACACGTGCACCACACCCTGCTTCAACTGAAGCCACTGACAGTGCCACTGCTTCAAGACCCAAGAAGCGCACTCGTGTTCTCAACGACCGAGAGCTTCTTGTGGCCCTACATCAGAAACAAGATAGGCATCATGACTGGCTGAAGCGTCAGATGAAAAGCCTCTTGGTGGATGTTAATCGCACTCGAAATCTTGCCACCAAGAATGCTTTCGTTGCCCATGAAACCTGTCGCCGCACATGGAAAGGGCTAACGATGATGCTTTCTGAAGCTGATCTTCAAGAGGATGGCTTCACTGAGAGATTCAAGTTTGACTCCACACCTCCTCGAAGGGCTGTGCTGCTAGGAACTCCATCCCTTGAAGACTCTGAGTTCTCTTCCTCTGCTGCCACAGTCACTGCCAGAATTATTGAGGAAGAAGACGATGCTACTTCACTCGATCACTACTCTCACCGCCACCTCTTCAGCACCTCCAAGCTCTTCTGCACCGCCAAACAACACCAACAACCCTGCTACTTCACCTACTCCTCATGGGAACGAGTAGAGGCTCTATGTCTTCAAACCTTTTTGGTCATTACTGACAAAAGGGGGAGAAGCATATGAGATTGATAGTCTTCAAGCGGGTTCATATGGGCGGGTGCCTTATATTTTGCTTCGTGCTTACAACTCTCGTTTTTTGCTACATTTGGTTCTTATGAGTTGTAACACTTAAACCAGATGGTCGTCTGCTACTTATTTGCCACCTTGTTTTGCGAAGATAAATTCCGCATGTGCGACGATAAATTCCGCACTTAGCTCATTCTGCAGACGTCCATTTTCCATTATGCATGTCATTATCTTCATATACTTTCACATGCATAGTGGATTGTCATCATAAGTTGAAGTGGATCTCCACAAGTACAACCTGCCATGTGCATTTGCATTCCAAAAGCAAATTAACTTATATGCACATCTTCAGGGGGAGCCCTTGCAACTTATGAAGTCAATTCCTTATCCTTTACAGTTTCACAGATTATATTCCCCATTGAAAACTTCAACTAGTTTGTCATCAATCACCAAAAAGGGGGAGATTGTAAGTGCATCTAGTGCCACCCCTAGTTGGTTTTGGAGTATTGACGACAAACCTAGTTGAGGGACTAATGTGTTTGTGAGAATTGCAGAATAACACAGGTAGAAGTCCCTCATGATTCGGTTTTACTACCAGAGATGACCCCCAAAAATGTATGAAGACATTGAAGTCAAAGGTGGTATATGAAGATATTCACATTGAAGACTATGACAAGAGAAGACACAATATGAAGCCAATGGAGCTCGAAGACTTAGATCTTTCGTAGTTCTTTTTCTTTTGTGTTGAGTCATAGGAACCACCGAACTGTTAAGTGGGGTCTAAGAGAACCAGTAAGAATGACTGAAGTGATGCCTAAACCAAAAACCTATGTCTTCGAGTGAAGACAAGGAGAGCGAATCTTGTCCAAAGTCGGACAAATTAGCTTTGCTTGTAGCCCAAGTAAAGTAGCCATGTGAGTTTGAAATCTGACCGTTGGGACACGTGTCAGTTCCTTAGTGACTCAGGGTCATTTCGGACAAATCAGGTCGGGTTGCCAAGTGGCTATAAATAGCCCACCCCCTACAACCATAAAGGGTTGGCTGCTCAATTGAAAGTACGACTTTTGTCGTTTGAGAGCAACCCACCTCGAAGCCTTTGAGAGAGAATTCCTTGCGAGGATAAAGCCCTAACCACCCAGAGCCAGAGAGAATTGGGCATCACTTAAGTCTTCTTGTCTGTGTGATCTGAAGACTTATTACACTTGAGGACTGTGCATCCTCCAGCCGGTTAGGCGTCGCGTTCTGAGCATCCAAGAGACATTGTGGATTGCCGGTGAACGAAGTCTGTGAAGGTTTGGGAGTCTACCTTGAAGACTTACCAGAGTGATTGGGCGAGGTCTGTGTGACCTTAGCTCAAGGGGAATATGGTGAGGACTGGGTGTCCTGAGCTGCGTGTTCAGGACTGGGTGTCCGGGACTGTGTGTCCTAAGGTTTAAATACCTAGCCGCTCCAACCAGACGTACAGTTGTCACAGCAACTGGAACTGGTCCAACAAATCATTGTCTTCAACGAGTCACTGGTTTCATCTTCACTTCACTTTACTTACTGTTACTCCTTGTGAAGTCATTGTATGTTTGCTCTATCATTTGTCTTCACTGAGTGACTGCGTGTTCTGTTTGGCTTCACAATATCTTCCTACCTGATCCTTACTACCTAGCTGCTATTAGTCTTTGTGCTTTCACTTCATTGAATACTTGACTATGGTTTGCCTAGTGTAGTCTACCTTCCGCTGCATGGTAATAGGTTTAATTTATCGTTTGCCTTCAAAACTCCCATGTTCTAAAGACTTTCATAAAAATTGCCTATTCACCCCCCCTCTAGTCGATATAACGCACTTTCAGATCCCGCCACGACGTTTTGCTTGGAACTGCACCAACAAACAACTCCACCATTCAATATAAATACTGTAAGTGCTTCTAGTGCCACCCCTAGTTGGTTTTGGAGTATTGACGACAAACCTAGTTGAGGGACTAATGTGTTTGTGAGAATTGCAGGATAACACAGGTAGAAGTCCCTCATTGATTCGGTTTTCCTACCAGAGATGACCCCTAAAAATGTATGAAGACATTGAAGTCAAAGGTGGTATATGAAGATATTCACATTGAAGACTATGACAAGAGAAGACACTTATGAAGCCTATGGAGCTCGAAGACTTAGATCTTTCGTAGTTCTTTCTTTTGTGTTGAGTCATAGGAACCACCGTACTGTTAAGTGGGGTCCAAGAGAACCAGTCAGAATGACTGAAGTGATGCCTAAACCAAAAACCTATGTCTTCGAGTGAAGACTATGAGAGCGAATCTTGTCCAGAGTCGGACAAGTCAGCTTTGCTTGTAGCCCAAGTAAAGTTGCCGTGTGAGTTTGAAATCTGACCGTTGGAACTACGTGTCAGTTCCTTAGTGACCAGGGTCATTTCGGACAAATCAGGTCGGGTTGCCAAGTGGCTATAAATAGCCCACCCCCACAACCATAAATGGTTGGCTGCTCAGATTGAGAGTACGGCTTTTGTCGTTTGAGAGCAACCCACCTCGAAGCCTTTGAGAGAGAATTCCTTGCGAGGATAAAGCCCTAACCACCCAGAGCCAGAGAGAATTGGGCATCACTTAAGTCTTCTTGTCTGTGTGATCTGAAGACTTATTACACTTGAGGACTGTGCATCCTCCAGCCGGTTAGGCGTCGCGTTCTGAGCATCCAAGAGACATTGTGGATTGCCGGTGAACGAAGTCTGTGAAGGTTTGGGAGTCTACCTTGAAGACTTACCAGAGTGATTGGGCGAGGTCTGTGTGACCTTAGCTCAAGGGGAATACGGTGAGGACTGGGTGTCCTGAGCTGCGTGTTCAGGACTGGGTGTCCGGGACTGTGTGTCCTAAGGTTTAAATACCTAGCCGCCCTAACCAGACGTACAGTTGTCGCAGCAACTGGAACTGGTCCAACAAATCATTGTCTTCAACGAGTCACTGGTTTCATCTCCCCTTTTACTTACTGTTGGTCCTTGTGAAGTCATTGTATGATTGCACTATCTTTTGTCTTCACTGAGTGACTGCGTGTTCTGTTTGGCTTCATAATATCTTCCTACCTGATCCTTACTACCTAGCTGCTATTGGTCATTGTGCTTTCACTTCATTGAATACTTGACTATGGTTTGCCTAGTGTAGTCTACCTTCCGCTGCATGGTAATAGGTTTATTTCTATCGTTTGTCTTCGAAACTCCCACGTTTTGAAGACTTTCATAAAAATCGCCTATTCACCCCCCCTCTAGTCGATATAACGCACTTTCAATTGGTATCAGAGCAAGGTGCTCCCTTGTTCTGTGTGATTCGGTTTAACCACCTGGAGTTTTAGCTATGTCGACTGCAGGGATAATTAAAGTCTCCGCTGCGTGCCCCGTCTTCGATGGAACTGAATATCCCTACTGGAAGAAATAAGATGCGCATGCATCTTGAAGCCATTGACGTGACCTATGGTATGTCGTCGAGAACGGCGTTCCCAAGGCTGGAGAAGGTGTCACTGCTGCTGATGTCAAGAAATTCGTTCAACTGGACTCTACTGCCAAAAATCATCTGTGGTCATCTGACCAAAGGACAGTATGGCCGTGTGAGTGCCTTGAAGACATCCAAGCTGGTCTGGGACTGGCTCTCCAAGGTCAATGAAGATCTCAACCCAGAGAGATCAGAGAATCAGTGTCCTTCGCAACCTCTTCAACCGCTTCAAGCGAAATGACAATGAGAATGTCCAGCACACATTTGACGACTCACTGACATCACAAATGAGCTTCAAGCCCTCGGCGCCACTGAGATTACCAAACACGAAGTCGTCAAGACGCTGCTGAGATCACTTGATAGTTCGTTTGACATCCCTAGCCCTGATGATTCAAGAACGTCCTGATTTCAAGACACTCGATCCTGACATACTTGAGAGGCTCAACACACATGAGTTTCAGCTTTCCGAGAAAAGAGATATCTACGGTCCAAACTATGGGCGAACTCGTGCCTTGAAGGCAAAAGCTGTCTCCTCATCTGAAGAAGAATCTGACAGCAGTTCTGATGATCCTGAAGACATTGGAAGGGAACTTGCTATGCTTGTCAAGAAGTTCCAAAAATTCACCAAGAAGAAAGGCTTCAGAAAGTCTTCCCGATCAAGTTCAAGGAATGATGAAGCTCCTGCTCATGACTACAAGAAGAAAACATGTCACAAGTGCAAGAAACTTGGCCACTTCATCTCTGAGTGTCCACAGTGGGACAATGAGAACAAAAAGAAGAAGAAGAGTAAGGAATATGACTCTGACGACAACAAGAAGAAGAAGAAATACTCAAAGTCTTCTTCCGAGTCTTCCTCAAAGTCTTCATCACATAAGAAGAGCTCATCTGGCAAGGCACGTGCGTTTGTTGGCAAGGAAATGGATTCAGAGGAGGAGTCTGCTTCTGAGGAGGCGGAGGTGGAGTCTGAGGAGGAATCCGACTCAGGCGTCGCAAGTCTGGCTACAGCATACGTTGCCAAGTCCATCTTCAACACTGAAGACAATGAATTCATCACCGACACCGATGCAAATGACAAGGACTACTCCGCTTCTACCTACTGCTTCATGGCACGCGGTGCCAAGGTAAACACACGCAACTACTCTAAAACATCTAGTGACGATGAACTCTGATGTGGTTCAAAACTAGCTACAAAACACTTGCTAAAATTGCAACTGAACAACAGAAAGCTATGAAACATATTAAAAACTGTTAGACAGAAGCGAGATTCTGTTAGGTGCTGAAATGACTCGATCTGAATCTTAATTGAAGACATAAAAAATCTTCACGTTAAGTATCAGGAACTTGAAAGTCGTCATGAAACTCTCTCAACAACTCATGAAAAGCTTTCCTATGATTATCTTTAAAGGAAGTAAGATCTTGAGAAATTGAGAACGGTTCATGAAGATCTTAAAGAAAACGAGTCACTTCGCGCCAAACAGATCAGTCCGCTCAGGAAGGATTTGAACCACCATGTCTTAAATGCATTGAGCGTGATAATGCTACTTCTGTTGCTGAATGTTCTACTGCTACTGCTGTTGCAATATCTTCAACTGTTGATGTGGTAACTAACCCCTGCTGAGGATACCACCGCTATTGCTGATGAGAATGCTAGGTTGAAGACATTGCTTGAAACAGGGATGTACAAAAGTCTTAAAGGGCATCAGACACTATGTGATGTCCTCAAAAAGCAGATTCTGAACCGAAACCCTAGGAAAGAGGGTGTTGGGTTCGTAAGGAAAATGAATGCAGATGGCTCTTACTGGAAACCTGAGCAGTACCCCAAAACCATGTGGGTTGCTGCAAAGGAACCTTCAGCAGATCCATCCAATCTATCTGGCTTCACTTGTGCTAACCCCATTATCATTGATGAATCCTTTGATGCAAACTATATACTGTTTAAGAATCAGAATGGTGAAGTGTTTGCCAGGTACATTGGTACTAACTGCAGGAATGGACCGCCTATGAAGAAGATCTGGGTTCCGAAAAGGTGTCTGGAGAATCTTCCTGTGAATGTCATCATGACACCTCACGTGAAGAAGACAAACCTCAGACCAAAGGCTTCATACGGTCCAAAGGCTTCATACAGACAGAGGACTCACCTGAGTCGCACTAACGCAAATGTTTTGCAGGGAAACCATACTCAGGCATATGAATATGAGAGCGGTTCATCAACCCATGTTCATAATGACCAAGAACTATTCTGCTTATTCTTATGAGTACTATTGTCCGCCTGCTAGACTGTTTGCTAAGGCTCAAAGCCAAAATTCTCAGATGCTGCACTTAGACTTATTGCTTCTAAGCCACCCTTGAAGATGTGGGTGCGTTAAGAAAGCTTAACTCTCTTTTGCAGGGAAAGGTCTCCAGCAGAAAACCAAAATCGTCTGACGCTATTGCTGGGGACCTTAAACATCTTGTAGGGCAAGATCAAATGCCCGAATGGTCTTACTATGTACTTCGTTCCTGAATCGCTTGCTACTCTCCCTATTAGTCCTAATCTGGATCTAAGCTTTCATAACCCACTGGTTCGTCAAATGTTTTTGCTTCACAATGCTCTTGGTGAAGCCTATCCCCCTAACTGCACTGTAGGGTACGACACCAGCGTCTTCAGAATGGATTATTGATAGTGGGTGTACAAATCACATGACTGGCAAAAGAAGCCTTCTTATGGACTCAACCTTACGTCCATCCGACAAGAGCCACATCACATTTGCTGACACTGGTAAAAGTAAGGTATTGGGTCTAGGTAGAGTTGCAATCTCAAAGGATCAACACATGATAAAGTCATGCTTGTTGAATCCTTTGGCTTCAACTTAATGTCTGTCTCAATGCTTTGCGATTTGAACATGATCGTAATATTTGGAAAATATCGTTGCCTTGTACTAATGGAATCTGACAAGTCTCTAGTGTTTGAAGGGTATCGGAAAGATGATTTGTACGTGGTAGATTTCTCAGCAGGCCACAGCTTGCAGTATGTCTTCTAGCAAAGGCTTCAGAATGCTGGCTCTGGCATCGGAGGCTTGGGCATGCTGGCATGAGGAACCTCCACACCCTTGCAAAGAAGAAGCATGTCATAGGCATCGAGGGCGTCAAGTTCAAGAAAGATCACTTATGCGGTGCCTGTGAAGCAGGGAAGATGACGAGGGCCAAACATCCCTCGAAGACAATCATGACCACTACTCGACCCTTCGAACTGCTTCACATGGATCTTTTCGGTCCCACTCATTACTCAACTCTACTACTACTGCTTGCCTCTATGGCTTCGTTGGTTGATGATTATTCTAGATATACTTGGGTGCACATAATCCTTTACAAGACTGAAGTGCAGGATGTCTTCAGACGCTTCGCCAATCGAGCTATGAACAATTGGCGCCAAGATAAAGCACATCAGAAGTGACAATGGCACTGAATTCAAGAACACTGGCCTTGATACATATCTTGATACCTTGGGCATCACACATGAATTCTCAGCCTCCGTACACGCCACAGCAGAATGGCATCGTCGAACGCAAGAACAGAACACTCATTGAGATGGCCAGAACGATGCTAGATGAATACAAGACTCCAAGAAAATTCTGGCCTGAAGCCATTGATACTGCATGCCATACAATCAATCGTGTTTATCTTCACAAGCTTCTGAACAAGACATCTTATGAGCTCCTTACTGGCAAGAAGCCAAATGTCAGTTACTTCAGAGTATTTGGCGCAAGGTGCTGGATCAAGGACCCACATCACACCTCAAAGTTTGCACCAAAAGCACATGAGGGTTTTATGCTTGGATATGGAAAGGATTCGCACTCCTACAGAGTCTTCAATCTCTTTCATTACAAAGTGGTTGAAACAGTGGATGTGCGGTTCGATGAGACCAATGGTTCACAAAGAGAGCAACTGCCAAATGTGCTAGATGAAGTTCCATCCAGTGAATCAATCAAGCTAATGGGAACTAGAGAAATTATACCTTCTGAAGCTCATCCTGAAGAAGAACTTATCATCTCAGCACCTGATCAACATGAAGACAATGCTCAGCCTGAAGACATTCCTTCTAACAACGACAATGATCAGCAAGAGCAAAGTCTTCGCCCTGTACATCCTCGCGTTGCCAATGAAGTGCAGATTGAAAGAATAATTGATAGCATCAATGCACCCGGTCCACTCACTCGTTCAAGGGCAACTCAGCTAGCAAATTTCTGTGGGCACTTCGCATTCGTCTCAATAACAGAACCCAAGAAAGTTGAAGAAGCCTTCATGGAACCTGAATGGATTCAAGCTATGCAAGAAGAGCTTCAACAGTTTGAGCTGAATAATGTATGGGAACTAGTTAAGCGTCCTGATCCACGGAAGCACAATATAATAGGCACCAAATGGATATACCGCAACAAGCAAGATGAGCATGGTCAAGTTGTCAGAAACAAAGCTCGTCTCGTTGCTCAAGGATATACTCAAGTGGAAGGCATTGACTTCGATGAAACATTTGCTCCTGTGGCTAGACTTGAAGCCATACGCATACTGCTGGCCTATGCAAATCATCACAACATACTTCTATATCAAATGGATGTGAAGAGTGCCTTTCTCAATGGCAAGATTGAAGAAGAAGTGTATGTTGCACAACCGCCTGGCTTTGAAGATCCAAAACATCCTGACATGGTATACAAGCTCAACAAGGCACTGTATGGCCTCAAACAAGCCCCTCGGGCCTGGTATGACACACTCAAATACTTCCTGAAGAGCAAAGGCTTCATACCTGGTTCCCTAGATCCCACTCTTTCACGAAGACATATGATGGTGAACTGTTGTGTGCCAAATATATGTGGATGACATTATCTTCGGCTGCACCAATCAGAAGTACAGTGAAGAGTTTGGATATATGATGCAAGAGCAATATCAGATGTCCATGATGGGGGAGCTGAAGTTCTTCCTGTCTTCAAATACGACAACAACGCAATGGCATCTTCATATCTCAAGAGAAGTATCTCAAAGATTGCCTGAAGAAGTTCGGTATGCAAGACTGCAAAGGCTTCACAACACCAATGCCAGCCAAACATCATCTGGGTCCTGACGACAATGGTAAAGAGTTCGATCAAAAGGTATACCGCTCCATGATTGGTTCTTTACTTTATCTATGTGCATCTAGGCCAGATATTATGCTTAGTGTTTGCATGTGTGCTCGATTTCAAGCGGCACCAAAGGATCGTCGCATCACTTAGCGTGAAGCGAATTCTTCGATATTTGGCTTACACCCCAACCCTAGAATTATGGTATCCAAAGGGCTCAGAGTTTGATCTGATTGGATTCTCGGATGCTGATTATGCTGGTGACAAAGGTTGATCGCAAGTCAACATCAGGCACAATGTCACTTTCTGGCGATCACTTGTATGTTGGTCTTCAAAGAAGCAGAACTGTGTATCTCTCTCCACTGCTGAATCTGAATACATTGCTGCTGATCTTGCTGCGCTCAGCTTCTATGGATGAAGCAAACACTCAAAGATTATGGCATTCATCTGAAGCAAGTGCCACTTTACTGCGACAACGAAAGCGCCATCAAGATTGCCAACAACCCAGTTCAGCACTCGAAGACAAAGCACATTGAAATTTGTCATCACTTTATCAGAGATCATGTTGTGAAGGAAGACATTGATATCATACACGTCAACACTGAAGAGCAATTGGCAGATATCTTCACCAAGCCCTTGGATGAGAAGAGGTTTTGCAAGTTACGGTGTGAGCTAAATATCCTGGAATCCTCAAATGTCCTGTGATCAGGCACACATCCTAACCCTTATGCATATTGATGACTTAGATGTGCAACACACGAAGTAAAGTATATCTTCAATCAATGAAGACATACATTCTAAGTGAATACATTAATGTGAATTTGACTTCGAGACGCCAATAATTGTTGCGTCCGTTCTGGGTCTAATACTTCCTATACGGTGGGTAACGCCACCAACCAAAACGTTCTATTTTGAAGTGCTTCACTCATGGCGTTACCTTGCAATGTCTCACATTTGGTTGGCTTCGATCTCAACTTTCAGATTATCTTCACATATTGTATGATTATATAATTATATATAATTGCTAGTGTTCTGTCCCTCTACACATTCACTTATAGCTATGTCTTCGTGAAATCTTTGAACTAAGTGAATGTGATCGGACCCTAACTTCTCATGCTTTCTATCTCAAACTCTATCCCCCAAGTCATATGCATTCTATTGAAACTGTCGAAATGTCTTCACTGCGTCCTTGTCAGCAGAAGATACAGAGACAACCATTAAGTCCGTTTTCAATGCTCATTCCTCCACATGAAATCCGGAGAAGTAGGAACGACCACCCGACAATCCAGGCATGCGTGGGACGTGGAACAAACCCCAAAATTCCGCATAATGGCCACGTGTTCCTCAGATGCGAATCGCCAGGGGCACCTGTGTAATAGCACAGTGCCGCCCCTGTACCTATAAATACACACTCACAGCGGTCATTATCTCTTCTTCCACCCTCGCACGAACCCTAGCGCCACGCTAGCCCTCGACGACGCCGGCGACGAAGCGCTTCGCTGCCGCAACCTCTCCGACGCCATCTTCACGCCGACCGCGGACATCGTCCTCTCCACCGTCACCGTAGGTGTCCTCCGTCGCCAAATTAGGGCACGGAAGATCGAACTGCTCGGCCTCATCTTACACTCCGTCTAGCAGTTCTTAGTGTGGTAAATAAAACTTCCTCTTTTTACAGCACCATTGATCCTATGGATTTGTCACTTTCTACCACAAGCAGTTTCTGTTCACACAAGCTAGATCTCTCTCATACTGCATCTCATAACATGCCTAGTATATTCACTTGTGCTTCACAAAGTAGTTAGATTCCTCACTTGTACTGATCTGTGGATTCGTACAAATCTGGAACCAACTTCTTATCTATGAGTGAATGTCTTCGCACGATGAGGTCAATGTATTCTAAACTGATTTATCTTCAAAATCTTCTGAGAATGCATATGACCTCTTCCCCTTCCCTCGCACCTTAATGCTGTCACAGGTACATGTCCGTGGGAGAATCCTTTGGTTCTCATAGTCTGCATTCATTTGCAGAATTCTTACAGCATCACATAAATTCTCCTAAAGCCAGTTCCTGTTGGTCCAGCAAACGAAAACCTTTGAAGCCTTTGAACGTCTTGAAGCCTTTCAAGTTAAAGTTTATGGCTAGAGAAAGCACAAGGAAGGGTGGCAGAAAGCGTCGTGTGAGACCTCCAGAGATCTGCCAGATGAACTCTCAGAAATGTACAAGACAGATTCCTGAAGAGGATTACAGTCAACGCAAGACCCGAATCCAATGGATTCGAAGATATTGGGCAGAACAATGGTTCAAATACAGATTTGTGACCCAGGAGTATGCTGAGAAAAACGCCATCAAGAGACCGTGGGGAGACATCCTATTCAAGAATCTTCTACCCAGGTCCAGAGATGAAGCCATTGAACAAGGCTTCTATCCATGCATGATCCGTGGACCACAGCCTGCTGATGCACACTCTTCGTCACTGCTATGGTGTCGTGACGACAATCTATTCAAGCGCAACTTCCAGTTTGCTCAGAACTCAGCGAAGCAGAACAAGAAGACTTTTGGGTTAGACTTCAACCCTGGTCCCTCATCTCCAAGGGCAGATGGCACACGAGATGCTGAACCCAATGTCATCGGTCCTTTCGCCAACCTTGAAGGCCTCATCACCTACATCTTGGTTCAAGGGACTGCAGTGAATGCTGCAGCTGACACTGAATCAGAAGAAGCTCCTGCAGCTCTGAAGACAAAGAAGCTGAAGAAGCCTAAAGCTTCAAAAGCCCCCCTTCACCAAAAATCTCAAGGGCGAAGCACTGGCAACTGCACCTCCTGAAGACAGTGTGCAGTCTGAAGACTTTATCACTGCGTCTCCAAGCCCCAGAAAGCCAAGATGCCTCTGCCTCACACCGGACAAGAGCTAACAGCTGCTGCCATTCTGCGCAATGACGACATTGATCTGTCAAGTGATGAAGATCTAGCAGATGACGCTCTTGAGCAACTCATCAAGAGCAAAGAAGAAGCAGAAATCTTCAATGATCTGCCTCTCTTTGATGTCCATCATCCACAACTTCATTGACGAGTGGTTTGACACGCCAAACATCAGCTTTGAAGATCTGCAGCTACCCATTGGCCTCAGTGTCGCCTTCCAAGGCGCCATTGCTTCAGAACTTGCTATTGCCCAGCGCATTGTTGAACTGAAGCAGAAGATTGACTATGAAAAGGCTCAGTTCAAGAAGCATATGGCCAAGCTCAGCGTGCAAGAAGTGAAGAACTTCAAGACAATGATGCACGAGCTCAAGGAAGCCTTTGTGAAGAAGCGTGCAGAAGCTCAGGGTTCGCGTGAGCGCATGAAGACTCTGGCTGACAGATGTGTGCAAGCCTATAATGAGGCTGAGAAGCGCAAGGCACTTGGGCGTCCTGGCATCGACCCCAGGATGGCCGCAAAGAAGAAGAAGAAGCCTGCTACGGCTGAATCTGATGCACCAAGGCAAGAAGCAGTTCCGATTGTCTTCCCAACAAGAATGACTGGCTCGAAGCCAAAGAGCCGTCAACAGCTTCAGAGCTCAAGAAGACAAGAACTGCTGAGGCTGAAGCCAGGAAGAGGAAACACTCTGAAGACTCTCCTACTGCCCCACCAAGAAAAAGCGAAAGACCAAGAAAGCTCGGGCTGCTCCCACAGAGCCCTTGATAGTTGAACCCATTTCTATGGTTCATCCTGACGCAGAACGTCAACTGACAGTTCATGAGCCTGCTTCCACAGAGGCTCCTGAAGCTGAAGACATTCCAGCAGCTGATCCCATCGCTGCTGAAGACATTGGTCATCATGACAATGTAGAAGATGATGCAGTCCTTCCTCAGTTAGAAAACAGCGAACTCATCAGCATTGGTCGTCCACTGACGCCAATTGCACAGGATGCTTCATGGGCGGATCGCCCACAAGAGGAAGAAGACTATGAGGCCCAGCCCACTCCAACTCCACAGGCGTCGTCTGCGTTCCGCAGGCTTCGCAAAGGTCCAAGGCCTCAAGTCTCTGCTGAAGACATTCCGGCTGCATCAGCCGCAGAAGAAGGAGTCCCACAAGATCCCACTCCCCTGTCCACCAAGAAGCAGTTCTCCAGGAGAATGTGCTTGTGACCGACCCTCCAGCTAGTCAAGTGGAGGATGAAAATCGTGAGGCTGCCACAACACCAATGAAGCTAATGTGGAGCCCTCCCCAGCAAAGCTTCAGAAGACAGTGAAGCCAGCTGATCCGCCACTTCTGTTCCTGAGTCTGCTGCCGGTCCCCAATTCAACTATCATGTTGAGCACAGGCCTCAGGTCCAGAAGCCAATCCCAAGACTGCCAAGGTTTCCAGGTCCTGCATCAGCACCTGGCTCCTTCAACATCAATGGCTTCAGGGCAGACAACACGTTCTTCAATAGCTCCAGGAACCCCTACTCAAGGGAAAGGATATCATCTGATCGGTTCTGGAGCTATCCTCAGCGAAGCTATTACTCTTGCATTCTTTACAACCAAGGTCGCATCTTCCCACACAAGCGCCTTGACGTTGAAGCTATAGCTGGTCTGCCCTGTCTAGAAGAAGCGTTGGATTGCTTCAAGCAAGTGGGTCTGCTGCAGTTTGTTACTGATGAAGAGCATTGGAATGAAGAGCTGCTGCTACAATTCTATGCCACACTTCACATCAAAGGGTATAGCAGAGATCCGAAGACTTGGGTCCTGGAGTGGATGACTGGCAACGTTCATCACGAAGCCAATGCATTTGACATCATTGAGCTCACTGGCTTGCCCACTCCTGGCGATCTCTTCGAGCAAGGCTGTCAGCTGCATACTGAAGCTATTGAGAGCATCTTTCAGCGGCCAGAACCTAATATGAGTCAAATGCTCAGCATGATGAAGCCATTGCCTCAAGATGCTGCGTATCCCACAGAGTTCTTCGTTGAAGACCTTGAGTACCTGCCCAGAACCATCTATCACATCATCAGGCGAACTCTCTGGCCTATCAAAGGGCACTCTCCAAATGCCAAGCTTCAGGGTGCAATGAAGACTTTGGTCTTCTATATACTTCATGGCAAATGCTTCAATGCACAGGACTTCTTCATACGCCAACTTGCTGCATCAGGCATTGATCTGTTTGGTTGAAGTTCTACGCCCCTTGGGTCATGCGGCTGATCAAGCTACACTCCGCCATCTCTTATCAGCCCTCAGCCCGCAACCATCGGATCTTCTTGCCTGACGTGGACATGTCTACTGAAGCCATATATTCTGAGCCTGCCAAGCAACCTCTAAGTCTTCAGAATGCAGAACATCAGAGTTTTACACAGAACGTTGAAGGCGTTGAAGCAGTTTCTCGGGTGTATCCTTTGGCTGGCACTACACGTGCACCACACCCTGCTTCAACTGAAGCCACTGACAGTGCCACTGCTCCAAAGACCCAAGAAGCGCACTCGTGTTCTCAACGACCGAGAGCTTCTTGTGGCCCTACATCAGAAACAAGATAGGCATCATGACTGGCTGAAGCGTCAGATGAAAAGCCTCTTGGTGGATGTTAATCGCACTCGAAATCTTGCCACCAAGAATGCTTTCGTTGCCCATGAAACCTGTCGCCGCACATGGAAAGGGCTAACGATGATGCTTTCTGAAGCTGATCTTCAAGAGGATGGCTTCACTGAGAGATTCAAGTTTGACTCCACACCTCCTCGAAGGGCTGTGCTGCTAGGAACTCCATCCCTTGAAGACTCTGAGTTCTCTTCCTCTGCTGCCACAGTCACTGCCAGAATTATTGAGGAAGAAGACGATGCTACTTCACCGCCACCTCCTTCAGCACCTCCAAGCTCTTCTGCACCGCCAAACAACACCAACAACCCTGCTACTTCACCTACTCCTCATGGGAACGAGTAGAGGCTCTATGTCTTCAAACCTTTTTGGTCATTACTGACAAAAGGGGGAGAAGCATATGAGATTGATAGTCTTCAAGCGGGTCCATATGGGCGGGTGCCTTATATTTTGCTTCGTGCTTACAACTCTCGTTTTTTTGCTACATTTGGTTCTTATGAGTTGTAACACTTAAACTAGATGGTCGTCTGCTACTTATTTGCCACCTTGTTTTGCGAAGATAAATTCCGCATGTGCGACGATAAATTCCGCACTTAGCTCATTCTGCAGACGTCCATTTTCCATTATGCATGGCATTATCTTCATATACTTTCACATGCATAGTGGATTGTCATCATAAGTTGAAGTGGATCTCCACAAGTACCACCTGCCATGTGCATTTGCATTCCAAAAGCAAATTAACTTATATGCACATCTTCAGGGGGAGCCCTTGCAACTTATGAAGACAATTCCTTATCCTTTACAATTTCACAATATTATTCCCCGTTGAAAACTTCAACTAGTTTGTCATCAATCACCAAAAAGGGGAGATTGTAAGTGCATCTAGTGCCACCCCTAGTTGGTTTTGGAGTATTGACGACAAACCTAGTTGAGGGACTAATGTGTTTGTGAGAATTGCAGGATAACACAGGTAGAAGTCCCTCATTGATTCGGTTTTACTACCAGAGATGACCCCTAAAAATGTATGAAGACATTGAAGTCAAAGGTGGTATATGAAGATATTCACATTGAAGACTATGACAAGAGAAGACACGATATGAAGCCTATGGAGCTCGAAGACTTAGATCTTTCGTAGTTCTTTTTCTTTTGTGTTGAGTCATAGGAACCACCGTACTGTTAAGTGGGGTCTAAGAGAACCAGTCAGAATGACTGAAGTGATGCCTAAACCAAAAACCTATGTCTTCGAGTGAAGACAATGAGAGCGAATCTTGTCCAGAGTCGGACAAGTCAGCTTTGCTTGTAGCCCAAGTAAAGTTGCCATGTGAGTTTGAAATCTGACCGTTGGAACACGTGTCAGTTCCTTAGTGACCCAGGGTCATTTCGGACAAATCAGGTCGGGTTGCCAAGTGGCTATAAATAGCCCACCCCCTACAACCATAATGGTTGGCTGCTCAGATTGAAAGTACGGCTTTTGTCGTTTGAGAGCAACCCACCTCAAAGCCTTTGAGAGAGAATTCCTTGTGAGGATAAAGCCCTAACCACCAGAGCCAGAGAGAATTGGGCATCACTTAAGTCTTCTTGTCTGTGTGATCTGAAGACTTATTACACTTGAGGACTGTGCATCCTCCAGCCGGTTAGGCGTCGCGTTCTGAGCATCCAAGAGACATTGTGGATTGCCAGTGAACGAAGTCTGTGAAGGTTTGGGAGTCTACCTTGAAGACTTACCAGAGTGATTGGGCGAGGTCTATGTGACCTTAGCTCAAGGAGAATACGGTGAGGACTGGGTGTCCTGAGCTGCGTGTTCAGGACTGGGTGTCCGGGACTGTGTGTCCTAAGGTTTAAATACCTAGCCGCTCCAACCAGACGTACAGTTGTCACAGCAACTGGAACTGGTCCAACAAATCATTGTCTTCAACGAGTCACTGGTTTCATCTTCACTTCACTTTACTTACTGTTAGTCCTTGTGAAGTCATTGTATGTTTGCTCTATCATTTGTCTTCACTGAGTGACTGTGTGTTCTGTTTGGCTTCACAATATCTTCCTACCCGATCCTTACTACCTAGCTGCTATTAGTCTTTGTGCTTTCACTTCATTGAATACTTGACTATGGTTTGCCTAGTGTACCTTACCTTCCGCTGCATGGTAATAGGTTTAATTTTATCGTTTGTCTTCAAAACTCCCATGTTCTGAAGACTCTCATAAAAATCGCCTATTCACCCCCCCTCTAGTCGATATAACGCACTTTCAGCCTCTGAACCTTCCGGTCTCGCTTGTCCAAGCTAGTGGTAAAGACATGGTACTGCCCACTATTCAATTGCTTTGGGTTGCAATGGTAACCTGACTGTTTCTGCTGCTGGTTGTAACCACCCTGGTTGTTCTGATTATTTTGACTGTTATGTCCGCCCGGATTACCGTTAAATCCTGAACCGGAATTTCCTCCACCGTAACCTGGCCCGGATCCTGAGCCACCGCCGGAGCCGTGATCTACCGGAAAGCATTAGAATTCTTGAACTCCTGCATAATGAAGCAATCCTTCCAAAGGTGGTTTGCTGGCACCTCCTTCGTCCCATGTCTTGGACAGGGCTGGCTCAGTAGATAATTTAGGCGGTCCGGGTTAGGGTTGGGTGCCCCACTGTGATTTTTCGGTTTACCCTTGCGTCGCTGTCCATTATCCTGCGCGTTGGTATTAGCCACAAAGTCCATGTTACCATCCGCTTTACGCTTGCCTCCACCACCATTGCCTGCCCAGTGATGCTGCTGACGTTTGGAGTTGCTGTTCCTCTTTCCCTTCCCTGCCTTGTCATCATCAGATTCGGGATCCTTGGTACTATCAGAATCAGCATACTTTACCAAAGCAGCCATGAGGGTCCCCATGTCAGTGCAATGGCGCTTCATCCGTCCCAACTTCAGCTTTAGGGGCCCAAACCGACAGTTGCCTTCTAGGGTTAAGACTGCGGTGTCAGCGTTGATGCGGTCTGATGAATGCAACACTTGTGACACCCGGCGCACCCAATGAGTCGTCGATTCTCCTTCCTCCTGGACATAGGCAGCTAAATCTACTATCGACATGGGATGCTTACATGTATCCTTGGAATTATTGATAAACCAGGTTTGTAACTGGGCCCATGAACTGATAGAATTGGCCGGTAAGCTTTTTAACCAAGTGTGGGCCGTTCCTTCAAGCATCATGGTGAAGTATTTCGCACATGCCGCATCATCCACATCCAGCATCTCCATGGCCATCTCATAGCTCTCCACCCATGTCTCTGGGGGTTGATCCACCGTGTAATTTGGTACCTTGCGCGGGCCCTTGAAATCCTTGGGAAGGCGCACATTGCGTAAAGCGGGGACAAGGCAAGGCACCCCCAAAGAGCTAGAAATAACACCGGGTTCGACTGAAATAGTTGGACGAACCGGCGTAAGCTGCCGAGCCTGATATTGTGCGGCTAACTCGGCCTCCCTGCGTGCTCGGGCCCGGTCCACCACTTCCTGAGCGTTATCAGCACCACCCGCCGGGTTGTTGCCGCGGGGTGCTCCATGTCGTTCATTACTTGACACTGCCGGTTCCTCCATACGCCTGCTATAGCTCCGGCTTGGGCGAGGGGTCGAGTGGATCCGGTCGCGGCTGTACGAGTATGCTTCCTGTTGGTCCAAAGCTGTCATAAGAAGCTCCTTGACCCGTCGCGTCTCTATCGCCTGCGGTGAGTCATCTTCAATTGGAATGGCCTCCAGCCGTGCAGCAGCGGCGACGAGATTGTCCATTGGGTTGGAGTAGTGACCGGGAGGTGTTGAAACAGCCTGAGGTATAACGGTGTTTTGACGAGGCGGATCCATCCGACGAGGCTGAACCGGCGCACCGGTCCCAGGAGCTTCCGCCCGGTTTCCCTCCAGCGGATTACTGGTTCCTGCTCCTGGGGTGTTGAAAAGGTCTCTGGCCTCAAAAACCGGAGGCAAACGGGATCGGTACTTCCTCCTCATGACTTCATGCGACGCGTTCTGGTCCAACATGAGCCTGTAGGCTTGTGCGTCTAGAGCGGCCCGCTCTGCGGCCATCCTGGTATCCTCAGCTGCCAAGTCCGCCTTGGCCTGGGTGATCTGTTCACTTACCTTTGCAATCTCCGTGTTGTGGACGTCCTGATCCGCCGGATTATCTTCCGCCATAAGCACAGCCAATGCATCAAATAGCTCTGATAGAACTTGAGCCGGCGGGCGCACAGGGCCTCCTGCCCCGGCAGCCGTCGCCGCTGCTGAACCGGAGGTTGTTGCCGCAGCGGTCGAAGAATGAAGTGCTGCTTGTGTGCCGGCCATGAATATTCCAACTCGGTTGGGCAAATTAGAGGGGTTCGGAATACTGTCGCCATCGGAACAACCCCCAATCCGGCCATCTTGTAGCTGATATAGGGATTCGGTTTCTCCGGTTGATGACTCATGACCGGAGTAAATGACGGTCTCGCCGCTAGATCCCGATCCATCCTCATGACCTCCTCCATGGATCACACCCACGAAGGCACGCTTCATGGCCGGTTTAACCCGGGCAGATCACGCACGCTGAGCCGTTTCGACGAGGTCGGTGCAGATGTCCGGCTCAGGGCCCGGTTCACCGATCCTGCCGATGAAAACGTGTATGCCACCGAAGGGGACCCGGTACCCGTACTCGACTGAGCCGGCCTCGGGGCCCCAGCCTGCATCATCAATGTAGAGCTTGCCGTGACGACTCTTAGTCATCCGGCCCACAACGTAGCCCTCGAGTCCTTCAAAGCGGCCCTCCAAGAACTTGAAACCATCGTGCGATAGCCCCACGGTGGGCGCCAACTGTCGTGGTTTTGTCACGGTAGATGTCCTAGGAAAGGACTTAGTCGTGGAGCCATCGCAACGGTTAGCTTGAAGGGGTTAAAGCGGACACAGGGGACACAAGAGAGTTTTATACTAGTTCGTCCCCTTTTATGGAAGGTAAAAAGCCTACGTCTAGTTGGATGGAATTGATGGGTTTCGATGACCAGGAGCAAACAAGCTTCGCCTATGTCTCGAGTTGTTGTCTGTTGTCCTTGAACCGCCGCCGGGTCGTCCCCTTATATACACGGGTGACTCCCGTCGGTTTACAGAGTCCCAATACCGGCTCATAGATGTGTCCGGTTTGGTCTCTACTTATTCCTAACTTACAATACAAGTTAACTACTAACGCCGGTTTACGGCTACAGGCCTTGAACCGCGATCTCTCTGTCAAG
>NC_053023.1:389390802-389403017 GCF_003073215.2 Triticum urartu | reverse complement strand
AACCTAGAGATTCAAAGTAACAGGCGGCGCACTCCGGGTATTCTATCGCAGACGAACAAACAAGCATACAATAAGTACTCATCTAATGCACAGGTAAAACTCAAATAGAAGATCTAACCAGAAAGTTCAACTTAAGAACCCTGGTTTGCAAAAAGAATCAAATCGAACGAAGCAAAAGAAATCAAACAGCGAAAGAAAACAACTTCGTTCTAGTAATCTGGAATTTTACAGTAGCAAAAACATGTTTAAGTTGATTATTCGGAAAGAGGGTTTCGAGACGAAACTCCAGGCGCTTGAATCGCCTGATTCCGATAAACGAGCGAAAAGTTATACTAAAACGAAAATCGGATCAGAAATCGCGATCAGAAAATAACCGCGGAAAATCCGACGAAAAAGAAAAACGACGAACGGAATTTTTTTTAAAAAAAAACGGCACGGATTTCGAGGGCGGCGAACCTCGGGCGACACGCGGCTCCGGCGGATCGGCGGCGAGGTGGCGGCGGCGGCGGCTAGGGTTTGGGGCTGGGGCGGCTGGGCTCTCGGACCCCGGGGCGGCGCCTTATAAAGGCCTCGGCCAGGCGGAGTCCTGGCCGAGTACGGCCCAAGGTCGGTTCCGTTTTTTTATAATTATGCTCGGAAAAAAAAAAAGAAATACTAAACGGACTCCAAAAATCCTGAAATAAATTTTCCCGGGTTTCTAAAATCAAGCCCGATAAAGTGAACATTTATTGGGCCCTAAATGCAATTTTGAAAAACGCGCATTTTTCCTAAATTCAAATAAAAATACCGAAAAACTCCGAAATAAATCTTATTTGATTTTTTTATTAAATCCTCAATATTTCTATATTTTGGGAAAGTCATTTTATTCCCTCTCTCATATTTTTGTAATAGAAATAATTGATGATAAAATAAATAAAATCAAATGATCCTGTTTACAAAATTTGAGAAAACTCAAATATGTAAATAACGAAATCCCCAACTCTCTCCGTGGGTCCTTGAGTTGCTTAGGATTTTCTAGGATCAAAACCAAAAGCAAAATAAAATATGATATGCATGATGATCTAATGTATAACATTCCAAATTGAAAATTTGGGATGTTACACCGAAGCCATGTCGATCTCAGCGTGATTGGGTTGGCCGGTGAGGATGCTCCGGCTGACTTGGCTGTCGGAGGAGGGGAAGAAGATCTTAGGCGTCTGGAGATGGAGCCCGAGGTACTGCTCCGCTGTGATGGAGGGTTTCATCGTTGGAGCAGCTCCGGTGAGTTGTACGACGCCGAGGCTGAAGCAGGACAAGAGAGACAACGTTAACCTGAGTGGAATTCTAATAGCATCTCCAATAGATGACATAAAATACATAACCACAAACTGCTAGATGTATACATCAGCCGCTCATCTCTGAACTTAACTATCGAAACTGAATTTAACTGTCAAGAACTTGATATTAGTGAATGTCTTACAAACTGAACACACTAGAGGTGAGGTTACAAATACGGAGACACCTGATCCTCAACTGCCTCTGACCATCCCGCAGCCACTGTCTCCACTTTCGCTTGCCGATCCCCTTTCAGCCGTACCCTTCGCATCCATTCTCCGTCTAATCGCTTCCCGACTCTCCGCTCCGCATATCACTGCTAAATCCGCAGTGAATACCACATTCGGTCCTCTCACGCACGCCACGCCCGACCCTTGCCTCGCGAACAGCCCGCCCCTCACCTGCTAATGTATCAGCCGCTCATCTCTGAACTTAACTGTCGAAACTGTAACTGTCGAAACTGAACTTAACTATCGAAACTGAATTTTGCTGTCAAAACTGAACGCACTAGAGGTGAGGCTACAACGTCAGTCGACTGACTTTTTCATCTCTGGTCAGTCGATTTTGCAGCCGTTGGATACGAAATCAAGGGCCTGCAGTTCATCTTCAACCTCCACCCCCTGAGCCGCCAGCCACCACCGGCCAAACAGCCGCCCCCCCCGCCCGCGGCCGGCGGTGCGCCCCCGCCCGCCCGAAAACACTCCCCACCGCCGGTCCGCCGCCGCCCCGGCCATCCCTATAGGCCCCTGCCGAGCTTTTTCTCCGGCGATCCCCACGCCACCGCCCCCCACCACCGGCGACCACCGCCCCCACCCTGAACCCTAAGATAGATAGTGTGGGTACCTCTCCGGCGAGCCCCCCTCCCCCCTCCCCGCTACGGCTGGTTCTTCCTTAACTCCGGCGAGCCCCCCACCCCCTGAAAATCGACTGACCCAAAAGTCGATTCAGTGACTGAAGTGTAGCTAAATCGGAGCAGCATCGCAAGCAAGAGCAAGAGCGAGAGCAGTAGCGTGAGCAAGAGCAATAGCAAGAGCAGACCAGGCAGGGGACCGAGAGCAAGAGCAGAGCAGCAGCGCGAGCGAGAGCTAAAGCAGTAGCAGCGCTCCTACTGATGTGGACGTCGCCGCCGAGGGAAGCGACACCGTGGAGGAAGTGGCCGGCGACCGCCGCCGGGGATGGAGCGGCGCCATGTCGGCTATCGGACCGCCAAGCGCCCGCAGCACCATCGAGACGACAAGAAGACAAACCTGACAGCGATTAGTGCTACAACCTCCTCTTGGTCGGCGCCGATTAGGCCGCAAGCTTCATTTCCGAGGGGCGCGGGGGGGGGGAAAAAAAAAACAGGTTAATTTGATTTGGTTTTGGCCCTTTCCTTTTTTTCCGGTTTTTTTTGGTCTTGCATGGGTGGTGCAGGTGAAGGAAGCGGTGGTGTGGGAATGGAGGTGGCGCGAAAGACGAGGGGAACATCGGGGCAGCTCCTTGGAGGTGGAGGATGGGGTGGCTGAACCGGCGGGACGACGAGATCGACGACGGATCCTCATCCGGTACGGTGGATGAGGGACGTCGAGGTGTTGCTGGACGACGTCGGGGGAAGAGGCTCCGGCTGGGTGGCGGACGGAGGAGGGTGTGGGGCTTCGCGGGTTTTGCCGGCCTCGGTGTACGAATGGGTGGGCGGATGGGATGGGAGTGGGGGAACCATGGCTTAGGGACGCGCTTGTCCGAAATGTGGGGTAAGTTACGAAAGTACCCCCACCGATTTGAGGCGGTTCTTTCGGTTCAGGGGTATCACGGGCATTTCGTGTCGGGATTTCACAGGAGGTGGGAGTTTTCGCGCGTTGTAATTTTGGAATAGCAAGGCGCGGGTTGAGATGGAGGGAGTTGTCGGAGCACAACGAGACAAAGATATATCTTAAATATTTCGGGCTAACAGCGGGTTGAAATTTCTGGACAAGCCTAACGTGTACTGTACTGTACCAAATCAATTCGCACTACAAATGTCATTCAAAACTTTGAATTCATGTTATGTTCAATTAAAATATTTCGCTACGTGTATAATGCATGCAACCTAGTACTCAAATGAACGTTTTAGTGCATTCCAAACGTATATACTACCGCTTCAATATGAACTAAATTTGAATTCATTTCTCTATTTGAATAAGATCTACAATAATGATTGTTGTGAAGTCAAAGCATTTGAATTCGTTTCTCTGTATTTTAATAAGATCTACAATCATCATTATTGTCAAGTTAAACCATCGTTTGTGTATTATCTTCACAGCACACCACATGATTAGTCTCGAGTTACATATGAACTATGTGTACTATATGAACTCGAACTCGAATTTTTTGAATCCACTTTATGTTGATTTCAAATCACTTACATTTCAAGCTCTAGCTAGATCTTCATAATCTAAACCATAGTCTCATATGTATAATGTGTTTATCACATATGTACGCCTACAAGTATTTAGATGTGAGTTGCAAACACCACACATTACCACATGTAGTCTGTCGCTTCGCGGATCAACTCCTTCTGCCCGACTCAATCGGTCCACCTTACCGCTTACGCTGTTCCCTACAAGTATTTCCATTTACTCTATCGTAGTTGCAACTCTACCACACATTACACAATTCAAATTAAAATCGGTATGAGAATGGCTCAAGACCTACTCTCCGATGACGCAATGCTGTTCCGGTCACTCGGCAATAATCGATTCACGCACGATAGTGATTGTTCATGATGGTCTTGCATACAATGTTCAGTTTGTAAACGCTGCAACTTCGCCACGCATAAATCCCAAATTTCAAGATTAAGGCAATGTGAGTGATTGCTGCAGTTGCCAGTGATCTTATAGATGGTTTAGATTGTCCGACATTCGAGACCTGCCAACGTGCCAGTTGCAAATGCCCGATGACTATCTCACATTATGGGGAGAGTACATTGATCTCTTACTCTCCGATCGTAGTTAAGCTATACCAATTGCAAAAACCTGTACACACACGCGATATCACCGCTTATATTCATGGCGCATGCTAATGCGTCGTTTTAAAAACACCATTCGCATGGATTCACTACTTCAAATATATAATCACGCTTTCATATCAATATCTATGATCTTTGTTAGTCTCTTACACTCCACCAACTATCCCTCTAACCTTTTGTAGCTACCACTAACTTCCTTCTCTCGTGCATGCACACGCCCTCCCAGCTCTCCCCCTCCCTCGGCATTCTATTCTCCATACCGGGCACATCATTTTTCTTCTTCTAGGTCGATTCTCCCAGTCTCTAACAACCCTTCGACACACACTATCGGATAAACCTTCTTCAATGCACCTCTCTTCGAACTCTCCTCCTTTATCGTGTCCCTCCATTTATGTTGTTCTCCTTCTTGCCTCGTGTCTTTCTGCCATAGTGTCCCCACACACATCGCAAACTCCCCGCTCTACTCGCATCCTCTCTGTATTCATCAGATCTCAGAACTGGCAACACCGACCCTTCCTTGCCCCACTCTATTGTAGCTCCCACTCTCTCTGTGTCAGCTATCTCACTCGCCCGTCCTCGTCCCAGGCCTTATTTGCCACCTACCATAGCCTGTCAAACAGCACCCTCACCTTACCCTGTGCATGACGGCCTCTCACCACCGAATCTCCCCTCCCCTATACATAGTACAGCTAGCTAGGCCTCGCTCTCCATAACGATTCAGACTCTTTCCCACCATACTCAACTGCAGTCCGCTGTATTTCCATCTCAGCGATAGACCACAACTCTTCACTGTGATATTTATGTCCTCTCGCCTGAATCCCCAAATCGCCTCTAACACAAACAAACACGACTTGACTCCTACCTGACTCTAGACTCCTAGGCAATTCTCCTCAGTCGTCTTGCTCTACAAAACACTGGCTTACCCCTTCATCATTCCAGGATGTGTCCCGACAGATCTATCACGCACAGGCACACACAGAAACACATCCCCACTATTTATTGATAATATTGCAGTTCCACCCTCAGTTTGTCTAGTAGGCCTCTCCCACCATCTTCGAGAAGCAACTCCATCACCCATCCAGCACTCTACCCCTCTCCCTCCCCTCCCCTCTCTCTCTCCTCTACTCTCTCCCATCATATTTCCCGTCCTTCAGTTATGTATGGATGTCGACCGATCTCCCTCAAGACATAGCTAGGTCTCTCCTTCTCAACACATATACGAGTCGTCTCTACCTCTATAGTTAGGCCTCTGCCTACCCCCCCCACCCCCTCCCACACACACACACACCGATACATCGAGCGCTCTAGTCATGTCTCCCTGCCACACACAAACTTGACATGTGCCCTCTGACGTTCCAGCTAGGTCAGTCGCCCTATATCTTTGACTTGCACACACACACAATTTCGATGGCTCTCTTCATCGATCTCGCACCCACCCACTTGATCCTCTCTTCGACTCTATCGATATCTATGACCCCTCCCTCTCTTCTCGTGGATCGCCCCCTCTATATATGATATGGATAGGCCTCCATTTCACACACATTGCATGCAAAATTTTGTTTGAGATGTCATCGACACATATTCCCACAAATACATTCACGAAATCACCCCCCCAACAAAAAAACACTCACGAACGCACAAGCCATTTGTCTAGGTTTGTATCTCTCACACACACCACACGTAGTGTGGGGACGACGAAGAGAAGAGGTGCACGCACGGCGCACGTACTCCCGTCTCTTTCCCAACCACACCCGCGGGTACACGGTGGAGCTCATTTCTGTATGAAAAGGCAGCCCACGTGGTAATTTGACACGTGTACTGGTTGTCCACTAGATGGAGGGAGGATCGTCTACCACGGGTGAACAAACAAATTGCGACTTGACGCGTTATGTTAAAAAAGAGGCAAACCATGTGGGGCCTACCTTAGAGGCAAGGCTCTATACACTGGAGTACTTTTGATGTGTCCCGTCAACTCGCAGAACGAGGAGAAGCTTGCTTAGTACGCCGTCTCCCCCGCCCACGGGCATGGTGGCTCGCAGGATGAGGTGAAGCTTGCTTACTACGCCTTACGCCCGCTCCCTCGCACCACGCGCGTGGTGGCTCGCTCAGGACGAGGAGAAAATTTTACTAGTACTCCCTCCGTTTACTCCTCGTCCCTACCTTGGTTAGAGAGATTATCATATTGTTTGGAATATATGTCCTTTAGTAGATTTCAATATGAACTACTAGTACATACTCCAAACACTGATGTATATAGACGTATTTTAGAGTGTAGATTCACTCATTTTGCTCCGTATGTAGTCCATATTGAAACAGACGTAATAGTACGCACTCTCCCTCGCCCCTCGACCCTCGCCACGTGGTGGACGTGCACAATTCATTTGGTCTCATATAGCCAGAACGATATATACTGCAGTACCATTATTGCTCAACTTCCCGAAGAGGCGAAGAGCCAATCGCAACAGTTAATATTGGAGATGCCAAGCGCAAGGTTTATATAGGAGAACGAGTAGTAGGTGTCCGATCGATTTATAAATAAAGTTGTAGTGTGAGGTGGGCCATGTAATCACTGAGCCCTGCGTGTTTTCACTGCTCTTGCACTCCTCCGCCCGTAAGAATGGAGAAAATTGTAATTAGTAGTACCTCCTTTCACGCCGTACCAAGCGAGCAGCTCCGGGACATCCAGCCGCGTCACTACACCTTTGAGATATATTGGCATGAGCCTCAAATCACATAAGTATCGCCTAGATTGCAGAACCCCAAAAGATAAGGCATAATGGCACGAGATAGCAGCAAAACACATCCCACCTCATTGAATATGCTTCTCCCTTCAACGCCAACCCGGGCCACCCAACAAGGTGCACAGTGGAGACAACCTGAGCCCGGTCCCTGTGCTATCTGTACACCGGCTCGTTGAGCCATCCACGGGCATAGTCGGTTGTTGCTCTCCGGCAAACTTGAGATCTTTGCGGAGCCTAGTGGAGCAGCGGGCATGGACCGTTAGTCTGCAGGCGGGAAATCGATCAGGCTCGCTCGCCCGCGGGTGAAGGAGGCTTTGGTGGCGCCAGGGCTGGTTAGGAGTGGCGCTGGTCAGGCGCGGGCGTGCGCAATGTAACCCTGGCAGTGTCGCCTACCGGACGCCACCGGAAACGAGAGGATGCATCGACTCTGTGCGGTCAAAATCGTACACTACACACCATCTCTCTGTAGGAGTAGGTCGATCTGTCGCTCTCTCTAACACACACATGCTATTAAACACACACAGCACACGCGCACACACAGGTTCATAGAATAGGAAAATCGTGCGAGTGCGAAGCCAAGAAGTGAGATACAAATGAGTACGTACAAGAAGAGAAGAGGTGACGAATATTCCATCAAACCTGGACTGAGGAGTAGTACTCCCTCCGTCTAGGTGTTAAGTCATCCTACGGAAATCAGATATTCCCAAAATGTTTAGGCGTCGTCCATTAACTTCGCATCTCAATCCCCTCCTGGCCTTGTTGCTAGCGAGCGTTGTTACTTAGGGAGCGTTTGGATCCTTAGCAAGAACAATTATAGCATAGCCGGGCAAGGTTAGGCGTTTGGAACTGTTAAAATATGTTAGCTTTTGTGGGCCAGCTAGCTTGGGTGGGCTAGAAAAACCTTGCTAGCTCAGGAGAGCCAGATCGGCTCGCTTCCGACGGCAAACTTGCGCATAGTAGTAACACTGAGACTAGTCACATATGCATGGTTGTACTAGTCCAAGTTACTCACCACTATGACCAGCCTAAACAATGTAACACGCTTACTCTACCTTGTTATCTCCCCCGGAAACCCAATGCATGGAGCGCAACTACCGGTTGATCAGTCAAGAAATCAAAGTCGGTCTTGCATGCGAGTTAATACGGCCCTGCATGGTTCAGAACGGCATCTTAGTTGTTTGGATTAATTGTTGCGTTTAGAGACAGAAATCAGGGCTTTGATTGGAGGAATGACCGGTCAAGTTTCTCCTTCTCCTCCAATCTGCTTGCACCTTGGTCCCGCTGCACCTTCTAACGTGACTTATTACACCTAGACGAGGAGTCGTACGAGATACGGTGGCACACTGACTTAGGTCGAATACAAGTGCCCAAAATTGTGTGCATGTTATAATAAGGATTCACTTAAAATAGTACGTGAGCGAACAGAGGGATCAATTGGACAGTGTTCCCGAGCAGTAGCGAGATGTGTGAGGTAAGATACACCGCTGGCGCTTTTAATTTTTCTTATTAATTTGTTTGTTTCACCCTCTGACTGGTGGGACCCAACGTACTACGTGGAGAGAGGTAAGGTGACTAAGGCTGCATTATTTCTGCACCACTATGGATAGTCTTACCACCAAAGCCACATGACACGATTATGATTTAAATCCCAATGACTCCCACACACAAAAAAACACGGCATGCTTGTCACACGAATGCAGGAATGTATAAAAGGTTATTTTCCTCTCGTTGAACATAACGGGAGGGTTGTGTAGCTGGTTAGCCTGTTCGCTCATCAAACTTGAGGTCTCGGGTTCGATAACTACACTTGAGCATAATTCATGCCAGGAGGATTCTTTGACTGGTCAAAATGGATGGATACGGAGCTATACGATCTCGTAGTGACCGTATAATCACCTCATCACGTATAAGCTGCAGCCTCGGCGCTTGTTTTCTAGGGTTTGCACTCTTCACACTCTCTCCAGTATATATATACACGCTGGAGCCTCAACGCTTGTAGTTGCTCTCTTCACACTCTCTCACCCTCTCCAGATCTAAACAAGACTTCGTTGGCCTCTCTCTCTCCCCTCACTGCTGGTCTGCTTGTAGTTGCTCTCTTCACACTCTCTCACCCTCTCCAGATCTAAACAAGATACTTCGTTGGCCTCTCTCTCTCCCCTCACTGCTGGTCAAAGAGCCGGCAGGATCCGTCCGCCGGGAAGGGAAGGAGGCTTAAAGCTGTTCACGTCACCAGCGGCGCGGGAGGGCCTCGACCCCTTCTTCTTCGCCGCCGTACATAGTGTGGGTCCGAACGGCCTCCGGTCGCCCACCGAACCACACCCCAAGAACCTTAAGGTATAATTTACTTATTCCACATGCATTGCTCTAGCTGCATGTGGGCTTTTTCCGCTTCTGCACTCGAATCTAGGTGTTGGATCAAACAGGAAAGTAGTGGGGAAAGTTGTATACCATGAATCTAGGACGTGGTTCAAAGAGGAAAGGAATGGGGGAAAGTAGTGGGAAAAGTTGTATAGCATGAATCTAGGACGTGGTTCAAAAAGGAAAGGAAGGGGGAAAGTAGTGGGGAAAGTTGTATCGCATGAATCTAAGACGTGGTTCAAAGAGGAAGGAATGGGGGAAAGTAGTGGGGAAAGTTGTATAGCATAAATCTAGGACGTGGTTCACAGAGGAAAGGAAGTGGGGAAAGTACTAGTACAGACTGGCTATCCAGCACCTACGTTGGTCGAAAAGGGAAAACAATGACAAACGCAGTACGCACATCTGTAATGAACTGATCTTTTGTTTTGGGGGACAAGGCTGTAGAGTTTGAGCAGGACTAGATTTGCTGCGCTCACATAGGGAAAGGTGTCTAAAGATAACAAAACTGGGACCAACACAAATATGCTCCTTGGTTGTTTGTTCTTTGTTGCAACAGACTGTGCATCACCCCAGTACATCGGTAGATGCACATGGTGCTGGTGCGTCCACTGTCCCGTGCAACTCTTTAGCCGTTGTTAATCTAAGGCCATGTTTGGTTAAAAAGTCCCTCGTCCCTACCTGCTTGGTTCCAGGGACTAAACATGGACTAGAGGTTATTAAATGACATGCTAAAATACCATGTTACCCATAGTAATGAACTAATAGAGACAAGGTGTGATGCATGGCAGGTGCAACTGTTGGAAAAAGTCCCAAAAAGACTCTCCCTCGGGGTCTTCTTTCTTTAGTCCCAAATGCCCACTTTTAGTCCCTAAAAGTCCCTCCTGTTTGGTTTAGATGGGACTGACACGGAGGATTTTTAGTCCCTCCACCAAAATGTCCCTGTAAACAAGCACCCTCTAATAATGCCACTGGAAAATTGATGCAATGCCATAGTTAAAAGAAAATTACATGTTTAACGAATTTTATTGTTAATATAATCTCTCTGTTAATATTAATCAATGCCATCATTTGAGAAAGGCTATTGTCTTGCTTTCTTTCCCATTTAGGTAAGGTAGATGCTTCTTTTTGTTGGCTTCTGTGTCATCCACCATTATTGACCACTAATTGTTTCCTTTGCACCTCTGTGTAAACAGGGTTATCTACTTCACCTCGTTGCCATTGTGACATTTTGTTGCACTGCACAAAACACTTTTGTTTAAGAGTGTTTTGTGCAGTTCAACCAAAATGTCACACCAACAACGTTGGTTTATTGCTTGATCTTAGTGGAACTACACAAGAGGAGATCTTACTTCCTATCCGTGTTGGCAAATTTGGTTCAGATCTTCTTCTTGTGAGTTGTTTGAATTCCGTGTCATGAGAGGTCAGTACTAGCCTTCTTTCACATGATTCTGCAGTGTGCTTTCATATGTTGTGCTACTTGTATGGTAATGTTGCTTGATTTAGTGAACTGCACAAATGAGACAGACTTCCAATCTGTATGTGCACCGCAATATCCCGTTGAGGTTAAGATAAGGGATATTTCACAAACTGTGGCCTATATTTTGCCACTTTCATCAGAAAATTTAATGTCATTGTTTAGTGCTATACTTGTGCAACCTAATTGACATGCCAAATCTTACATTGAAGGCGAAGCTTGTCTGGTTATTGAACCAAGTGATGAAGGGGGAAGAACAAGCGAAGAAAAAACAAAAAATCAACTCCGTTGTGTAATGAAGCCACTGGAACTGTGATGACACAGTAATGATATAGTTTTGCATCTTAATTTATGCTATGGCTGGAACGAGCAATTGTTTTGCCACTGATTTGATGCCACTCTTAATGTAATACGTATTATCTTACTTGTGCAAATAGGGATCTTCTTTGAAGATACCATATATTTTAGTGGAACTGCACAAGAAAGATTGTTGGGAAACCATTAAATCTAATCGAGGAGTAATAGTAAGCATGGCACCACCAGAGATAGCCAACAAGTATGGTTTCCGGAGAAGGTGCTTCATCTGTATGCTCTACACCAATAAGCCTCCTGACAAAGTTGGTACTCGCCCACTGATTTCATCCATATGATTGAGCTTTGTCATCTCTATTGGTGTTGTGCTACTGTTTAGATACTGTCATCAAAAAGTGGTATTGTCCTTGAGAAGTGCTTCATCTGTGTTGTTTTAAATATTTCCTTCCTTTTTTTGAGCAAACAGGGATGCTCGCATTTAGTTATCCTCTTGTCTTTGCACAACAGGATCATCCTCCTCTGAAGAAGAATATGGAGTACGTGAAGTGACTAGTTCCGATTATGCCAGGATGAAGAAGCCCTGTCTATCTTCTCATCAGAAGGAGCAGTTGAAGGATGGTTACATTACTCCCCACAAGACCAAACTAACTTCAGCTCAGAAGGACTGACAAATCTCCATTTTTGCTGTGATGCGCGAGTACAATGTTGTTCTAGGATTCTTTCCTGTGAGTTCCATTTTTCTAAAAGTGTGCTCTACATGGACCATGTATGTGCCTGTTGAAACTGTCAATTCATAGTACAGTTTGCTTTATACTAATCACTTTTTTGTATTTGTGCAAACAGGGGTGCTCAGCTTGATTTCAATGGGAACTGCACAAAATGTTCATGAATACATCGAATCATTCATTTCCACCACAAAAGGAGGTGCCGATAATCAATCAAGATGCGGTGATTTGGTGATAAGGTGGAACTGCACAAGAAGAATCAGACTGTTAGTTTAGCAAACCGTGCTCGCCATGTCAATGTCCGAACT
>NC_053023.1:389360896-389389802 GCF_003073215.2 Triticum urartu | reverse complement strand
AATATAAGTGATATGATATGGCCATCATCATCTTGTGCTTGTGATCTCCATCTCGAAGCACCGTCGTGATCACCATCGTCACCGGCGCGACACCTTGATCTCCATCGTAGCATCGTTGTCGTCTCGCCAATCTTATGCTTCCACGACTATCGCTACCGCTTAGTGATAAAGTAAAGCATTACAGGCGCGATTGCATTGCATACAATAAAGCGACAACCATATGGCTCCTGCCAGTTGCCGATAACTCGGTTACAAAACATGATCATCTCATACAATAAAATTTAGCATCATGTCTTGACCATATCACATCACAACATGCCCTGCAAAAACAAGTTAGACGTCCTCTACTTTGTTGTTGCAAGTTTTACGTGGCTGCTACGGGCTTAAGCAAGAACCAATCTTACCATACGCATCAAAACCACAACGATAGTTTGTCAAGTTGGTGCTGTTTTAACCTTCGCAAGGACCGGGCGTAGCCACACTCGGTTCAACTAAAGTTGGAGAAACTGTCACCCGCTAGCCACCTTTGTGCAAAGCACGTCGGGAGAACCGGTCTCGCGTAAGCGTACGCGTAATGTCGGTCCGGGCCGCTTCGTCCAACAATACCGCCGAACCAAAGTATGACATGCTGGTAAGCAGTATGACTTATATCGCCCACAACTCACTTGTGTTCTACTCGTGCATATAACATCAACACATATAAAACCTAGGCTCGGATGCCACTGTTGGGTTTCGTAGTAATTTCAAAAAAATTCCTACGCACACGCAAGATCATGGTGATGCATAGCAACGAGAGGGGGAGAGTGTGATCTACGTACCCTTGTAGATCGACAAAAGCGGGAAGCGTTAACTTGGTTGATGTAGTCGTACGTCTTCACGGCCCGACCGATCAAGCACCGAAACTACGGCACCTCCGAGTTCTAGCACACGTTCAGCTCGATGACGATCCCCGGACTCCGATCCAGCAAAGTGTGTGGGGAAGAGTTCCGTCAGCACGACGGCGTGGTGACGATGTTGATGTACTACCGTCGCAGGGCTTCGCCTAAGCACCGCTACAATATTATCGAGGACTATGGTGGAAGGGGGCACCGCACACGGCTAAGAATATGATCACGTGGATCAACTTGTGTCTAGGGGTGCCCCTGCCTCCGTATATAAAGGCTCAAAGGGGGGGGCGGCCGGCCAAGAGGAGGCGCGCCAGGAGGAGTCCTACTCCCTCCGGGAGTAGGACTCCCCCCTTTCCTAGTTGGAATAGGATTCACAGAGGGGGAAAAGAGGAGAGAGAGGAGGAAGGGGGGCCGGCCCCCTCTCCTTGTCCTATTCGGACCAAGGGGGGAGGGGCGCGCGGCCCATCTCTGGCCACCTCTCCTCTCTTCCACTAAGGCCCACTAAGGCCCATATACCTCCCGGGGGGTTCCGGTAACCTCCCGGTATCGTAAAATCCCGATTTCACCCGGAACACTCGATTCAAACATAAACTCATAATATAACTGTCATCGTAACCTTAAGCGTGCGGACCCTACGGGTTAGAGAACAATGTAGACATGACCGAGACACGTCTCCGGTCAATAACCAATAGCGGAACCTGGATGCTCATATTGGCTCCTACATATTCTACGAAGATCTTTATCGGTCAGACCGCATAACAACATACGTTGTTCCCTTTGTCATCGGTATGTTACTTGCCCGAGATTCGATCGTCGGTATCCAATACCTAGTTCAATCTCGTTACCGGCAAGTCTCTTTACTCGTTCTGTAATACATCATCTCGCAACTAACTCATTAGTTGCAATGCTTGCAAGGCTTCAGTGATGTGCATTACCGAGAGGGCCCGGAGATACCTCTCCGACAATCGGAGTGACAAATCCTAATCTTGAAATACGCCAACCCAAAATGTTCCTTTGGAGACACCTGTAGAGCACCTTTATAATCACGCAGTTACGTTGTGACGTTTGGTAGCACACAAAGTGTTCCTCCGGCAAACGGGAGTTGCATAATCTCATAGTCATAGGAACATGTATAAGTCATGAAGAAAGCAATAGCAACATACTAAACGATCAGGTGCTAAGCTAATGGAATGGGTCATGTCAATCAGATCATTCAACTAATGATGTGATCCCGTTAATCAAATGACAACTCTTTGTCCATGGTTAGGAAACATAACCATCTTTGATTAACGAGCTAGTCAAGTAGAGGCATACTAGTGACACTCTGTTTGTCTATGTATTCACACATGCATTATGTTTCCGGTTAATACAATTCTAGCATGAATAATAAACTTTTATCATGATATAAGGAAATAAATAATAACTTTATTATTGCCTCTAGGGCATATTTCCTTCAACAACGACTACCCAGTAAATTAGTGGCATGACTATATCAGAAAGACAATTCATACGGGCAACAAGATCACTTATAGCAAAATAAAGCTTGGCATGAGATACTTGTCACGGTGCGTTTGTGCAAGTACAATTCATATATTTCTCCATGCATCATCGGCGTATCCACCTTATTAACCTCATCTTCTGTGAACATCCCATTAACGTTCTTGTTGCACCTTCTTGACCTCATCTTCCATGAGCATCCCATCAACGTTATTTACCTTATAAAAGAGATTAGAAGGATACTTTCGAAAAACTGATTAGGTTCTGCATTAGGCTGAATATTTCTTGTGAGGGTGACGAGGCTTGTATGCAGAGGATGTTCTGTTGTTGTTGTTACACTTGTCATGTGTGCTGCTAGATGTACATAAATGCATGACCAAAACAAGATTTAGTTAGTTGTGCATGGTTTGCAAAGTCTGCCGGTTTGCAAAGTCATGCACATTCATGTTTTCATGCACAGTAGTAGATTCTCACGAAGAAAGAAAAATGGACTGGATGGTATAATCATCTGTCAAACTGAATTGATGTCGAAAAGCAAAACAAAACAAAAATGCAAACTGAATTACTGAACTCACAAAGGGAAAGGCGGAAATTACTGCATGCAGAGAACTAGAATATCAACCTCAGCATGGAGAACTAAAATAACCGGGGCACCTAGGTGCCTGGGCACCTAAGCCTGTTATGGCTAGCCATATTCGTTCATGCATGTGTACTATCGACAATATAACGACTTTCCAAGTTTGGTTACATGTACTTTAACCATTAACAACCAGCGATTCCTTTCCAAAAAATACTATACTATTGGTTTCGTAGAAAGTTTCCTTTCCAAGCTAAAACCGCATGGTATTTTTCTATAAAATGCACTGTATTATGCGTTCATTAAAAATATTTTGAACTCTCATACCTCCCGTTGACTTCTAGAAAAAATGGTGTGCGTACATATTATTAAGCAAAAAAGTTCCACTCAGTCGACCAAACAATCAGCTCAAACCCTAACTGAGTCAGGGCCCTGGCATATCTGTGAGGTAATGTACATGGAAGAACATTGATAAATGAGATGACTCCTGTGATCCAGAAACTACTCATATATCAATGCAAAATATAACAAACAATCACGTGGGATTGTCGAGAAGTGCACTAAAAGCATAAGGATTCTCTCATGAGCATCCCATCATTTCAGCTTTTTGTGGCCGGAGCTGTGGAGGGGGGCGCTGGGCTTACCAGCTACCGGCGACGCGTGGAGCGGGAGTTCTTGCATCAGGCGAAGGCGAGGATGAGCACGACGCCCATGTTGATCCCCACCGCTAGTCCCATTCAGAACCCCATTCCTTCTCCTCTCTCTACTCCCCTACATTGGAGGGAGTAGGCCTGTCTGGGATTCTGCTCCACCACTCAAAAACTTCACATTCCTCGGGGAACAAACTGCAAGATGGCACATCTTCATCTCGTGGGAGACAGGGAGTGCTCCTGAGGGATAGTTTCATGCCCATCTTGATTCTGCTCATTGGGAGCACCTTGCCCTTTCACGTTCTCGAAGAAAATTGCTCGCTTCACTCTGCGAGCTGACTCATCGACCTTGCTTTCAGATTGCAAGTCAGACAATAGCGACATTTGCCCCATTGCTTCAAGCTCCTTCCACTGGCTCGTCCACCTTATCAACTGATGGCTTCTCTGCATCCTTGCTGATTGGACCTACCCCATCCTTACTACAACCTCATTCCCCAACCTTACCTACCCATCCTTACTACAACCTCGTTCCCCAACCTTACCTACCCCATCACCGCGAGCTATTGGAATATCAAAAATGACATCGTTCTGTTCATCTGATTCTGGTGGAGAACTTCTAGAAGCAGCATGAACATCTAACAAGAGTTGCTCTATTCGCTTGCAATGGATTGTTTGCAGCACCTTCCCAAAAGAATTTAGGGCGCCTTTGAGCTCTACAACATATGTTTTTGTGTGCTTGTCATAGATTGCAGCCAAATGTGGTGGGAGCTGCATCAACAAAAAGAAAAAAGAAAAAAGCTAGTGTTAGAAGAGCTTGAAAGAAATGTAAAAAAATGTTTGCTGTTTGCATACTGGAACATGATAAGAAAGAAATATGCGAAATCTTTAAAAAAATATACTACTGATAAGGATGAAATAAGAATGTTAAAAAGAAGCACTGAAACAAGGATGGGAGGAAATCACCTCCAACTCTACACCAAATGGTGCTAGGTTGTTCAGCCACTGGTCTAGTGAACCACACAACTCTTTATCAACACTCTTGACATTTTCCTTTGGAACGCTATCTCCCACAGGATCATTTGTAGTCCCATCGTCTCGAGTACCAGAGATGTCCAAGCCATTGGCAGCAGCATGGTCTTGAGCAACAACCACCTCCGGGCCATTGGCGGACCCTCCCATTTCTGCATCAGCCCTCGCTGTATCTTCGACAGCTGTTTCCAGCAGCACCACCACCTTGGGAATTCAATGTTGCGTATGGTGTGTCTGACAAAAGGAGGAGCTGTAAAAACAGGGGAAAACCCACATAAGAACCACATGAAAAAGACAAAAAGAAAATGGAAGCAAACAAAAAAATGCTTCAAAAAGGGAAGAGGAAAATGATCATGGAACTTACAGACCGCATCCCGAATGAGGCTTTGCCCAAGCAAAGCTTGTTATTGTTGTATTCCAACACAAGAGCAAAATCCTTATCGCACACAAAGCAAGCTCTCGGCAGAGAGAGGTTCAATTTATGCTCATCTATGCCAGGGGGAGGGAAAACCAGATCCACATATACAACTTGTTTTTTATGCCACAAGAATCTTTTTTAATTATTCTTGGGTTGTAAGCACAAAAAACTAATGACATACATAAGAACACTCAAATAAGGTGTTGTGATTACCGCTCGCATAGGGAAGCATCCGCCAACCAAGAATGGAGAGGAAGGCTGCAGCTCTGCCTTGTCCTTGCAATTCTTTACTTCTTTCATTGCAAAGTTTAGAATGTGCTCATCCCAGGCAAACTCAGCAACCTTGTCCATCTCTATCAGGCTTTTTAGGCACTCCAGGGGGACCATATTGCCGGTGCCCGGACATAAAACTGTTGCAAGTGATAACAGCACCCAAGACCTTCGGATGGTGAGAGCATCATCATTAGCCGCTCTATGCAGTACTTTGTGAGCAATGGGAGCCCTCCCTCCCATTCTTGTGGTAAATGTTGAGGAGATCACATTGCTCATGTCTCTTCAAGAGCTCCATCAGTCTGTTGCCTGAGGGGAGATTAAACTTCTTCACCATGTCTCTTGTGAATACAATTGGCTTCTGCCGATCAATCCTAACAAAACAAAAAACATTTGTTGTATAGTATGTGAGAGACCACATGGTTCAGATGAAGGCAAACTTGCAGGTTACGAGTAAAGTATAAAAAAGAGACCTGTGTTTTTAGAAGGAAGGTGTGATGTATCCAAGGTTTTTGAGGTCGACGAGTCATTCTGGAGTAGCGACTCTTGACGAGTTGTGCCCTGCCGATCGACTAGTCAAAGTGTATGAGTCGACTTCCAGTTACGACTCATCGACTAGTGTTCGACTCGAAAACAGTGCATGTATCAGGGTCAATGTTCATCACAATCCACTCGATCAGTTGATATGGACAGTGAATGGTGCAATCCTGATGAGATCACCAAAGCCGATGCCATCTATGATGCGCCTCTTTGGTGGATTGAGCTTGGTTTTTGCAACAACACACAAACGTTAGACTCTGACTCCATTTCTTCTTCTTCCTCTGAAATGCTGCGTAAAGAACAAAAAGAAACATGAAACAGCATTAAAACACAGATAAAAACAACCCACATTCGAGACACAAAAAATGGAAATTTTATCTTGTGTGCGTGCATAAATTGTAGGATCTAGAAGTAGATGTGTCTAGAGGGGGGGGGGTGATTAGACACTTAGTGCTAAAGTTGCAATTTTTAGGCCTTTTTGGTTTGAGTGGAGTTTTAGGCACAATTTCAACATACACAATACATATCAAGCAAGCATGCAAAGAGTATATGAGCAGCGGAATGTAAAGCATGCAACTTGCAAGAATGTAAGGGGAAGGGTTTGGAGAATTCAAACGCAATTGGAGACACGGATGTTTTTCCCGTGGTTCGGATAGGTGGTGCTATCCTACATCCACGTTGATGGAGACTTCAACCCACGAAGGGTAACGTTTGCGCGAGTCCATGGAGGGCTCCACCCACAAAGGGTAATGATTGTGCAAGTCCACGGAGGGCTCCACCCAGGAAGGGTCCACGAAGAAGCAACCACCCACGAAGGGTCCACGAAGAAGCAACCACCCACAAAGGGTCCACGAAGAAGCAACCTTGTCTATCCCACCATGGCCATCGCCCACGAAGGACTTGCCTCACTAGCGGTAGATCTTCACGAAGTAGGCGATCTCCTTGCCCTTACAAACTCCTTGGTTCAACTCCACAATCTTGTCGGAGGCTCCCAAGTGACACCTAGCCAATCTAGGAGACACCACTCTCCAAGAAGTAACAAATGGTGTGTAGGTAATGAACTCCTTGCTCTTGTGCTTCAAATGATAGTCTCCCCAACACTCAACTCTCTCTCATAGGATTTGGATTTGGTGGAAAGAAGATTTGAGTGGAAAGCAACTTGGGGAAGGCTAGAGATCAAGATTCATATGGTAGGAATGGAATATCTTGGTCTCAACACATGAGTAGGTGGTTCTCTCTCAGAACATATGAGTTGGAAGTGTAGATGTGTTCTGATGGCTCTCTCATTGAATGAAGAGGAGGTGGAGGGGTATATATAGCCTCCACACAAAATCCAACCGTTACACACAATTTACCAATCTCGGTGGGACCGAATCAACAAACTCGGTCGGACCGAAAAGGTAAACCTAGTGACCGTTAGAGATTTTCGGTGGGACCGACATGCAACTCAGTACGACCGATATGGTTAGGGTTAGGGCATAACGTAATCTCGGTGAGACCGATTACACAAACTCGGTGAGACCGAATTTGGTAATTAGCTAACCAGAGAGTTGGTCAGGCAAACTCGGTGGGACCGATTTGCTCTTTCGGTGAGACCGAGTGGAACTCGGTGAGACCGAAAAGTTACAAAGGGGAAACACTGAGTTTACATTGCAATCTCGGTGGACCGATTCGCTCTTTCGGTGGGACCGAAAAGTTACGAAAGGGAAACAGAGAGTTTGCAATCCCATCTCGGTGAGACCGAGATCCTATCGGTAGAACCGAATTGCTAGGGTTTGGCAGTGGCTTTGACAAGTGAAACTCGGTGGCGCCGGATAGGAAGAATCGGTAGGACCGAGTTTGGCTTAGGGTTTAGGTCATATGTGGATATGGGAAAGTAGTTGAGGGTTTTGGAGCATATCACTAAGCACATGAAGCAAGAGGCTCATTAAGCAACACCTCATCCCTCCTTGATAGTATTGGCTTTTCCTATGGACTCAATGTGATCTTGGATCACTAAAATGTAAAATGAAGAGTCTTGAGCTTGAAGCTTTAGCCAATCCTTTGTCCTTAGCATCTTGAAGGAGTTCCCACAACCTTTAGTCCATGCCACTCCATTGTTGAACTTATCTGAAACATGCTAGATAGAAATGTTAGTCCAACAAGAGATATGTTGTCATCAATTATCAAAACCACCTAGGGAGCACTTGTGCTTTCAATCTCCCCCTTTTTGGTAATTGATGGCAACATACATCAAAGCTTTAGATAAAGATATAAAGAACAGTAAGTAAAGCTTTGGAAGGACATGTAACAAGCATAGGCTCCCCCTACATGTATGCACTCATGTAAATATGAAATATAGAGGCATGTGAGAGCATAACCATGACAGAGTAGGCAATGTGTTACATGTATCTTGGCCATATGCATCAGAGCAAAAGATTATCAAGGAAAATACCTTCATGCTCATGAGTCCTTCTTGCAAACAGTATGTACATAAGCAAGAACTCCTCATACTCATGATTTTGATGCATATACTTACCTTGTGGTCTTGAGTTGGCTTAGGATGGAATGAACCTGCACAAACAAAGTTAGATAACACAGGTACATCCACTAGCCAGAGCAAACAAAAGAAACCACAAGAATACCAAGACTGGGATGACATGTAGAGAGTGAGTACAAGGTACCACATTGGATTCAACATGTCCCCAAAGAGTAAAGATATGCAATGAATTTGACTGATTTCTTTCCCTTAGGTGTCTTGCTCCCCCTGAATCTTACATGGGATATTGGGAGAAGATAGGGAACAGAAAATCAGAGCTGAAAGATACAAATGGATAGAACTTAATGCAAATACATGTCTTTCCCCCAAAAAGGCATGTGACATCTCTCCTCTTGAACATCAAGCATCTGGGATCCTTGAGTATTCTCTCCCCCTGGAAATCTCTTTCTCCCCCTTAATACTTTCTCTCTTGTAGGTTTGGTCCTTGAGACTTTTTCTCTCCCTTGATGTGATCTCTCTCTCCTACAAGCTTTGATGTGATCTCTCTCTCCCCCTTTGACATCAATTTCCAAGAAGGGCTTTCTGGAATCCGTCGTATAGGTTTGGTCCTTGAGACTCAGCACAAAGCAATGGATAAAACTGTGATGCTTGTAGAGGACAAGATTCATTGAGTAGAGCTGGATCAGAAGAAATATAGAACAAGTGGCAAACTGTTTTTCCTGTTGCGAAGTCGGTGGCACCGAGTGGTATGTTTCGGTGGCACCGAAAAGATTCGGTTGGACCGAAAATTACAAGTCGGTGAAACCGAGTTCACACAGAGAAAAACACTTGTCACCTCAGCTCACTAGACATGTAGGATCTCACAAAGATTTGCAATGAATTACCTGAAGGATTTGCAAGGAATTAAATGCAGAAAATGCAGAACATAAACAGAAAGAAAAGAGAAGAGACTGAAAAATCTAGATGGAGTTTTTTTTTTTTGAAAAAGAGAAAGAAACTAAACATGCATGAGATACACACAAAAAGAACACAAGAGAACTTCATCTAGAGTTGGGCGGTGACATAGTCACCTATGTTAGAGTATATTGACTTAGGAGTCAAGTGAGAACACTTGATCATAGGTCATACTCATCGTTTAAGCTCAAAATGGGGTTACCATTTTTCGTTTAAGCATCTTGATGTATTCACATCTTGTTGAGTTGCTTTGACTCATGTCTTGGAGTAAAGCTTCTCTAAGATGGAATAACATACCTTGGGTGGTGGTGTGGTTCTTGCTCATGTAGTTGAACTTGTGTGGGTGCTCAAGGTTGATGTAGCTCATCAAGAGTTGGGAGCACCACTTGGAGTTTGAGTTCATCTACCTACATGGGTTAGTTCTTGCAAGGAAGAGCACTTGTGTATCCAAAAATGACAATCATGAAGCTCAACATAGAATTTGTCAAAGGATATGTTTGAATGGTTTTGTGCTTCCTTGTCTTCAACCACCATTGTGTAGAGACTTGGTGATGTAGAGATTGCTCAAGATGTGAGTGAGTCGCAATCTCATGGAATTAGATTCAACCAAGCACCTACATGGGTTAGACAACATGCAAGGTACAAATATATCCAAGACATAAGATAGTCATCATAAGAGATATATCATGGATTAGTCATAAGCTCATGTCTTGCATGTATCCAATGGAGTTCCTACTCCAAGTTCGAAGCATCAATGATGTTCAATTCTCCTCTCAACCTGCAAAACACTTTCTCATCAAGTGGTTTAGTGAATATATCCGCTAATTGCTTATCGGTGCGAACATGCTTAAGATTGATGTCACCCTTAGCAACATGATCTCGAATGAAATGATGACGAACTTCAATATGCTTAGTTCGAGAATGTTGTACAGGATTATGACCAATTTTGATAGCACTTTCATTGTCACAAAGCAGTGGAACATGTTTCACATAGATCCCATAATCTTTAAGAGTTTGGGTCATCCAAAGTAATTGAGCACAACATGAACCAGCGGCAATGTATTCCGCTTCGGCGGTGGATAAGGATACCGAGTTTTGTTTCTTGGAAGACCAAGACACAAGAGATCTACCAAGAAATTGACAAGTACCCGAAGTGGACTTTCTATCAACCTTGTCTCCGGCATAATCCGAGTCGGAATAGCCAACAAGATCAAAAGAAGACCTCTTAGGATACCAAATGCCAAAGTTTGGTGTATGAATTAAGTATCTCACTATCCTTTTCACGGCCTTAAGATGACATTCTTTAGGAGCAGCTTGATCGTGCACACATGCACACACTTAGCATAATATCGGGACGTGAAGCACATAGGTATAACAATGAACCAATCATAGAGCGATAAACCTTTTGATCAACCGGTTCACCATCTTTGGTCAAATCATTATGTCCACTAGTAGGCATGGGTGTAGACATACCTTTGCATTCTTGCATATTGAACTTCTTGAATAAGTCCTTGGTGTACTTTGTTTGAGAGACAAATGTACCTTCCTTAGTTTGCTTGATTTGCAACCCGAGAAAGAATTTGAGTTCACTCATCATAGACATCTCAAACTTCTCTGACATTAGCTTTCCAAACTTTTCACTAAAGAGAGGGTTAGTTGAACCAAATATGATATCATCAACATAAATTTGGCATACAAATAGTTCTCCATTAAACCTTTTAGTAAAAAGTGTGGAATCAATTTTTCCAATTTCAAAACCACTTGCAATAAGGAACTTGGTCAAGCATTTATACCATGCTCTAGGAGCTTGTTTAAGACCATAAAGGGCTTTGTGAATTTGTAAACATGATTTCATTTCTTAGGATTGACAAAGCCGGGAGGTTATTTGACATAAACTTCCTCCTCTATTTCACCATTTAGAAAAGCACTTTTAATGTCCATTTGGTACAAGGTGATATTACGGTGATTAGCATAGGCAAGTAAGATGCGAATGGACTCAAGTCTAGCAACGGGAGCATATGTCTCACCATAGTCCATACCTTCGACTTGTGTGTACCCTTGGGCGACGAGACGTGCTTTGTTGCGAACCACTTGTCCATCTTCATCTTGCTTGTTGCGAAACACCCATTTGGTACCAATGATGTTGTGGTTGTTGTCGGCTTCTCAACCAATGTCCAACTTGTTTCTCTCAAAGTGTGTAGCTCTTCATTGCATAGTTTATCCATCCGGATCTTCCAATGCTTCTTAACCTTCATAGGTTCAATGCTAGAGATAATGAATAGTTTTCAAAAAGTTAGCTAACGAGTTTTTTGAGCGAGTGATTCTCCCGGTTTGTATATATCATTGGTAAGATTTGCTCGACGGGATGATCTTTGGCAATTCTTGCTCGAACTCGTGAGAGCTTTTGCTTGGGTCTTGTTGAACATCTTCTTCATCTGTTCTTCTTCTTGGCCTTCTTCATTGTTGACGTTGTCGTTCTCTTGTCGTGGTGGAGAAGGAGGTTGTTGATGTTCGTCTTGATGCATTTCCTTGTCTTCTTCATCTTGGTGTGTCCCACTTGTGGATGCTTCCATATCGATTCTTGGTTCACCTTGTCGTGAAGTAGAAGCTTCCACTTGGACGGATGAAGTGTACTCTCCTTCACCTCGTTGGATGAACTTTGCCTATGGACAAGTCTTGAATTGCTTCTGAAGGGTCTTTGTCTCCTACATCAATTGGCAATTGCTCTACTTGCGAGCCATTAGATTCATCAAACTTCACATCTACCGTCTCTTCAACCTTTCGGGTGAAATTGTTGTAGACACGGTAAGTGTGAGAGTTTGACCCGTAACCGAGTAGGAAACCTTCATGAGATTTAGGAGCAAACTTTGAACGATGATGCTTATCAAGAATGTAGCACTTTGAGCCGAATACTCGAAAGTATCCAACTTGGGGTTTGTTACCGGTGAGGAGCTCGTACGCCGTCTTGCCGAGTAGCTTGTGAAGATACAAGTGATTTGTTGCGTGACAAGCTGTCTCAACTGCTTCTGCCCAAAAGTGCTTTGGCGTCTTGTATTCATCAAGCATCGTTCTTGCCATTTCGATGAGCGTCCGGTTCTTCCTCTCAACAACTCCATTTTGTTGAGGTGTGTACGTAGCCGAGAACTCGTCGTAAATCCCTTCTTCGTCAAGAAAGGTGTCCACATTTGCGTTCTTGAACTCCGTTTCCGTTGTCACTCCGAACCTTCTTGATCTTCACGTCAAACTGATTTTGGGCCTTCCTAGCGAAGTTTCTGAAGATCTTCTGGACCTGCGACTTGTCATTAAGAAAGAACACCCATGTAAATCTTGAAAAATCATCAACTATAACTAGACCAAAAGAATTTCCACCGAGACTCTTATAGGCGTTGGGACCAAAAAGATCCATGTGAAGTAGCTCGAGTGGCCTCCTTGTGGTCATGATGTTCTTCACGGGATGCCTTCCTCCAACCTGTTTACCTGCTTGACAAGCACTTGCAAAGTCTATCCTTATCAAATATGACATCGTTAACTCCAAGGATATGATTTCCTTTAATAAGCTTGTCAAGGTTTCTCATGCCAACGTGACCTAGTCGTCTATGCCACAACCAACCTTTTGAGGATTTAGCAATAAAGCAAGTTTTAGGTTGTGCCTTTTTAGAGAAATCAACAATGTAAAGATCACCTCTACGCATACCGGTAAAGACCATTTTATGATTGCCTCGACGAAATACTTGGCAATCTACTTCAGTAAATAGGACATTCAAAACCGAAATCAGCAAGTCTAGATACTGAAAGTAAGTTGTAGCCGAGAGATTCAACGGGCATGACATTTTGAATGGAACTATCATGTGAGATGGCCACCTTACCAAGGCCAACCACTTTACCCTTTGAATTATCACCAAAGGTGACATATTTTCGAGGGCCGTCATTTTCAGCAAGCTCACGAAACATCTCTTCATCTCCGGTCATATGATCAGTACATCCACTATCAAGAACCCATTCCTTTCCTCCTGATTCATATCCCCGAAGATTTGCCATAAGACCAAAATGTCTCATTGCATCATCAAGATCGAAGTCACTATCATCATCATCATCATAGTATCCATGTTCATCATGATCTTGTGACTCATCATTTCCTAGAGAGGGTAATTCATTAGATAAATGATCATCAAAGTGGTCACTTTTATGAATTCTTATAGCTTCGAATATGATATCACTAATGATTCCAACATCTCCTTTAGCATGCTTAAGATTGGTAAGTTCAAATAGACAATTACCAAAACTAGGATCACTAGAGTTCATCTTACTCAAGGCAATAGATTTATGGAGAATTTCATCCAAAGTTTTCAAGGAATGATCGGGAAATCGTTCCTCAAGAAATTTCCATATAGTATAGGCACAATTAAGAGTAGGCAAACTAGCAATCAAATTTTTGGGCAATCCTCTAATGATGAGCTCAATAGTTCTAAGATTGCGAATCATGTCAATATCTTCATCTAGGGTAGGATGCAAAGGATCAATATGAGGTGCACAAGGGCTAGCAATATACTTGTTCAAATGATATTGATTGAAAATTACAAGCATCTCATTTTTCCACTCATGAAAATACTCTCATCAAGAATAGGCACTCTATGTCTAAGACTCCCTAAGGTAGACACATCCATCTTCCTCCAATGGTGATTAAACCAAGGCAATGGAGACCAAAGCTCTGATACCACTTGTAGGATCTAGAAGTAGATGTGTCTAGAGGGGGGGGGGTGATTAGACACTTAGTGCTAAAGTTGCAATTTTTAGGCCTTTTTGGTTTGAGTGGAGTTTTAGGCACAATTTCAACATACACAATACATATCAAGCAAGCATGCAAAGAGTATATGAGCAGCGGAATGTAAAGCATGCAACTTGCAAGAATGTAAAGGGAAGGGTTTGGAGAATTCAAACGCAATTGGAGACACGGATGTTTTTCCCGTGGTTCGGATAGGTGGTGCTATCCTACATCCACGTTGATGGAGACTTCAACCCACGAAGGGTAACGGTTGCGCGAGTCCACGGAGGGCTCCACCCACGAAGGGTAATGGTTGCGCGAGTCCACGGAGGGCTCCACCCACGAAGGGTCCACGAAGAAGCAACCACCCACGAAGGGTCCATGAAGAAGCAACCTTGTCTATCCCACCATGGCCATCGCCCACGAAGGACTTGCCTCACTAGCGGTATATCTTCACGAAGTAGGCGATCTCCTTGCCCTTACAAACTCCTTGGTTCAACCCCACAATCTTGTCGGAGGCTCCCAAGTGACACCTAGCCAATCTAGGAGACACCACTCTCCAAGAAGTAACAAATAGTGTGTTGATGATGAACTCCTTGCTCTTGTGCTTCAAATGATAGTCTCCCCAACACTCAACTCTCTCTCATAGGATTTAGATTTTGTGGAAATAAGATTTGAGTGGAAAGCAACTTGGGGAAGGCTAGAGATCAAGATTCATATGGTAGGAATGGAATATCTTGGTCTCAACACATGAGTAGGTGGTTCTCTCTCAGAACATATGAGTTGGAATTGTGTATGTGTTCTGATGGCTCTCTCCACGAATGAACAGGAGGTGGAGGGGTATATATAGCCTCCACACAAAATCCAACCGTTACCCACAGTTTTCCAATCTCGGTGGGACCGAATCAACAAACTCGGTCGGACCGAAAAGGTAAACCTAGTGACCGTTAGAGATTTTCGGTGGGACTGACATGCAACTCGGTAGGACCGATATGGTTAGGGTTTGGGCATAACGTAATCTCGGTGAGACCGATTACACAAACTCGGTGAGACCGAGTTTGGTAATAAGCTAACCAGAGAGTTGGTCAGGCAAACTCGGTGGGACCGATTTGCTCTTTCGGTGAGACCGAAAAGTTACAAAAGGGAAACAAAGAGTTTACATTGCAATCTCGGTGGGACCGATTCGCTCTTTCGGTGAGACCGAAAAGTTACGAAAGGGAAACAGAGAGTTTGCAATCCTATCTCGGTGAGACCGAGATCCCTATCGGTAGAACCGAATTGCTAGGGTTTGGCAGTGGCTTATGACAAGTGAAACTCGGTGGCGCCGGATAGGAATAATCGGTAGGTCCGAGTTTGGCTTTGGGTTTAGGTCATATGTGGAAGTGGGAAAGTAGCTGAGGATTTTGGAGAATATCATTAAGCACATGAAGCAAGAGGCTCATTAAGCAACACCTCATCCCTCCTTGATAGTATTAGCTTTTCCTATGGACTCAATGTGATCTTGGATCACTAAAATGTAAAATGAAGAGTCTTGAGCTTGAAGCTTTAGCCAATCCTTTGTCCTTAGCATCTTGAAGGAGTTCCCACAACCTTTAGTCAATGCCACTCCATTGTTGAACTTATCTGAAACATGCTAGATAGAAATGTTAGTCCAACAAGAGATATGTTGTCATCAATTATCAAAACCACCTAGGGAGCACTTGTGCTTTCAACGGCCGAATCCGGACCGGTGATAGACTTAATATCCGGGATTGTACACCGTTACGGCGTCCCCCACAGCATCATCACTGATAACGGCACGAACTTTACGGCCGACGAGGTAAAACTCTGGTGCAAAAACATGGGCATCAAGCTCGATTATGCTTCCTTCTATCACCCACAAACTAACGGCCAGGTCGAACATGCAAATGGTCTTATCATGAGCGGCATCAAACCCAGATTAGTGCGGTCCCTCAAGGAATCTAACACGCACTGGGTAGAGGACCTCGACTCCGTACTCTGGGGGCTACGGACCACGCCGAATTGCACCACCGGATACACACCATTCTTTACGGTATATGGCGCAGAGGCAGTTTTGCCTTGCAACATAATTCATGACTCACCTCGAGTGCGCATGTACGAAGAAAGAGAAGCCGAGATCGATCGGCAGGACAGTTTGGATGCATTGGAGGAGGAGCGTGACGTGGCAAAAGCCCGTTCCGCATTCTATCAACAGCAGGCTTGAAGATACCAAAGCAGAGAAGTACGGGCCAAAAATTACAATGTTGGCGAATTAGTTCTACGCCTGCCGGACAAGAAAATGGACAAACTCAAGCCCAAGTGGGAAGGTCCCTTCATAATTGACCAAGTCCTGACTGGTGGAGTGTACCACCTACTAGATGCATCGGATAACCGACTCGAGCCGAACCCATGGAACGCAGCCCGTCTCCGAAGATTCTATGCCTAGGGCCGGACTCTGTGTTCGTCTCCTTCCTCTGTCCATTTTTTATATATTGTCTGTCTTACATTTCTCTCCTTCTCTCCTTCCTTTCTCTTATAGCCTTTGAAGGCTCATCAAATGACGTGCTATTCGCACTCATTAAACCTGGGGGCTTCTTTTAACAGAAGCTTATTTATACGGGCTTCATGCCCAACACATGTGTTACACTTTCGCATGTACCTGTTTTGGCCAAGCTGGGTTGCCTGGCTCCTGTGCTTACCCCTACGTTCCCGATTATTCGGCTAGGCGGTAAAGGGAGCACCTCTACGATTGTTACTGCTGGATCAGCCGGATGTGTACCTCAGACTGGGTGAAGCCGAAAGCTAGCGTTCTTAAGGGAATATTCGGTCGGTGACCAAAAAGATGATCTTTTCACTTATTTATTTATGCGCCCCCAGATGCTTTTTCCCGTGTCTTTTTCGCAGAATGGGCATGCACTTTAGGGCATGCCTCCCAGGGAAAGGAACCCCTAACGGAACTATTCTCCCTGGAAGATGTTTCTTACTAACCATGTAATATAACATAACTAGTCAGACACTTGTCTGTTCACACACTAATGACCCCTACGCCTGGTCTCCATGCATTCCCCGGTTCTTATATAACCGCATGGGAATTCAGACACACTCCGGACCGTTAGGTCCCGAGGCTGAAGCGAAAAGGTCGGCCATGACAAACGATCTACAATCCGGCTAGAAGGCATTATAAATGTCAATTAAATTACATAGTCATTCTGACTGATTGTATTCCTCTTCAATACCATCTAACAGGTTGTCTAATTTAAAGTCCTACTGGGAATACTTTGCGGCCAATTCTACTTGGCCGTATACTAAGCTTACAGGGATCTCCTTCCCATCGGGCCCCACAGGACCGACCTCGGCCATGTGGTTGGGGTCAGCCTTTGTGTACCGTGTCTTCACCATGGTCCAGGCCTCCCTAGCGCCTTGACGGCAGGCCGATATCTTCGACAATCGGAAGCGCCGCCGTGCTCCCTTTAGCTTCTCCGCAAGCTCTCCAAGACCTTCGGGCATGGAGATGGATGGCCACAAGGCCTGGGCGATGCCTTGCATCGCCTGCCGAACTCGCTCGAACAGTTGCGAGAGCTCGGGAAGAAGGTCACCCGTAGAACCGGGCATCTCCTCTGCAGGACGACCTGTTAGCACACCTACAGACATTACTTTGTTAGTCGAATTCCCCGCCGAAGTTTTTTTCAAAGGTTCGTTCAAGCACTTACTAAATATGCCGCGCCGAAGCCACTAATTCTCCTTAACGGAGTCTGACAGCTGGGCACAAACATCTTTCAGGTCGACGCCCAACTTGGTGTTGGCATCTTGGAGATCGTTCTTCTCCCGCCTCACCTTTGTCAGCACCTTCTCACCAGCCTTCAGCTGGCGTAGGAGTTGTTGCCTTTCCGGACTCAATCCGGCGCCATCTGCAATTTCATTTGTCAGATTCGCACCCATGCCGTGCTTCACAAAATACTTATCTTTCGAAGTGTATAATTACCAGAGGGGGTCTCGTTGGGCCTGGTCGAGGGACCGTCCTGGGTCCTCGGGTTGTGGAGGAGGGCTGTTTATTTCTTTAACAGCCTGGCGCAGTTCCTGTGTTGAATTCGTTAGACTGAATATTTAACAATGGGAATATAAAACAGATGGGAAAGTAAACCACTTACCCAGCTTGGGGGATTGTACATAGAAAATCCACCCTGTGGGTTGACGCGGAGAAATTCCTCCTCTTCTCCCTTGTACAAAGCGGACAAGGTCTTTGTTAGGGCCGCAGCCGAATCCGGTCCCTTACGGCCGTAGCAGGTGGCGTCGTCCTCCCCATTGAAATCCCACATGGGGTGGCCTCTGTACTGTAGCGGCTGCACCCCTCGCATGATGCATGCGGCCATGACCCCAATCATGGTCAGTCCGGAATGAGCTAACAATCTTATCCGGCCCATCAGGTAACAGACGTCCTTGTCACTTTCCCTCTGAGGGCTCCATGGACGCCAACTTAGGCGCTTCTTTAGTGGAGCACTGTCGAACTCAGGGAGGCCGATCCGGACAGGATCCAGCAGCGGGAAGTCCTCTATGTAAAACCATTCCGAAGGCTAGTCCTCGGACGCCTTGTTTGGGGTTCCGGATAGATATCCGGTCCCGGCGATGCACCACAGTTTGGCTCCGCCCACTTGATATATTGACCCCTTCTGAGAACGGGGCACGAGGCATAATAGCTCTTTCCACAGCCCAAAATGAGCCTCAGCACCCAAAAACAGCTCGCAGAGGGCTACGAAGCCCGCGATATGCAATACGGAGGCAGGCGTAACATTGTGTAGCTGGAGGCCATAGAACTCCAGGAGCCCTCGGAGAAATGGATGGATTGGAAATCCGAGCCCTCTTATTAAATAAGGGACAAGGCATACCCGCTCTCCTTTGGAGGGATTAGGGGCACTCTCCGCTTGCTCTCCGCCATTATAGATGGCAAGACCGGCTCGAATCGGGACCATATAGGCCGGGGGAAGAAATCCCTTGGTCTGGAGCGTCACTAGCTCGCTATGCGGGATGGAGCATCTCTCCCAATATCCAGGCTGAGGGCTGGAAGGGCGAAAGGAGGAGTTGCGACGGCTGGCCATGGTGGAATGGACCTTTGTCAGATGCGCTCTGATGAACACTCGCGAAGGGGAGAAGATGTGGTTTGGATCTAAATCCTCGTCCCATTAAATGGGCGGCTCATTTACGCGGCTAGGGGTGTGGATGTAAAAACACTCAGACTTTTCGTATTCGTTTGACACGTGGGAGACGGCCATTATTGGGCGTAGAAGCCAAGGAGCGCAACATTTACAAGAAATCGAACTTTATTCAACAGGTACACGCAATTTGGAGGAGAACCCGCCTTGCAATGCCGAAGACAATCTGCACGCTGGACTTATCGTCATTGAAGCCTGGTTCGGGGGCTACTGAGGGAGTCCTGGATTAGGGGGTGTCTGGATAGCCGGACTATACCTTCGGCCGGACTCCTGGACTATGAAGATACAAGATTGAAGACTTCGTCCCGTGTCCGGAAGGGACTTTCCTTGGCGTGGAAGGCAAGCTTGGCGATACGGATATGTAGATCTCCTACCATTGTAACCGACTTTGTGTATCCCTAACCCTCTCCGGTGTCTATATAAACCGGAGGGTTTTAGTCCATAGGACAACATACAAAACAACAATCATACCATAGGCTAGCTTCTAGGGTTTAGCCTCTCCGATCTCGTGGTAGATCTACTCTTGTACTACCCATATCATCAATATTAATCAAGCAGGACGTAGGGTTTTACCTCCATCAAGAGGGCCCGAACCTGGGTAAAGCTTCGTGTCCCTTGCCTCCTGTTACCATCCGGCCTAGATGCACAGTTCGGGACCCCCTACCCGAGATCCGCCAGTTTTGACACCGACAAGGATCTTACTCAATCCATAGGTAGGTATGGTGGACTCTCATGGCAAAACTGGGTTTAGGGATATTTGGAAGCACAAGTAGTATCTCTACTTGGTGCAAAGAATTGGCTAGCATGAGAGGGAAAGGCATGCTCAACCATGTTGGATGATCCATGACAATATAATTTATCTTAGATGTAAGAAAACATAACCCATTACGTTGTCTTCCTTGTCCAACGTCAAATCTTTATCATGTCATATTTTAATGAGTGCTCACAATCATAAAAGATGTCCAAGATAGTATATTTATATGTGAAGACCTCTCTTTCTTTATTACTTCCTATTAATTGCAACGATGACCAAAACTATATTTGTCAACTCTCAACAACTTTTATTCATCATACTTTTTATATGTGAGCTCATTACTCTCCATAAGATCCATATGATCTCTTTGTTTCCTTTTTATTCATTCTCTTTTCTTTTATTCACTTAAGATCATGGCAAAATAATCAAGCCCTTGACTCAACACTAATCTTTATTATATATAGCTCATGGACTCGATTACATAGAAGGATTATAAAGCAAAACTCACGACTAGATCATACTAAAACTTTATTCTACTAGATCAAGATATTACCAAAAGGATCGAACTAAGAAAAATGGTAAAGATAGAAGTGATGGTGATACGATACCGGGGCACTCCCCCAAGCTTGGCAGTTGCCAAGGGGAGTTCCCATACCCATGTGATTATATCTTTCTTTTCGGGGATGGTGATGTGATATTCTTGGCGATGATGCCCCTCAGGATACGATTTTCCTCCTCGAGCTTATTGACTTGCTGCTTGAGGTTCATTATTTCCTTTCGAAGCTTTCCTGTAACAGCCAAAGCTCGCTGCACCCAAGGGTGTTGCATAGCTGCGGGAGAACCAGTGACACTCTTTTTCATATTCTCATAAGAAAGAAATCTAATATTGGAAGGGATAACCGAGTTTGGAATAGCTGAGCTCTGTAGTTCCCCCATTGTGAATCCATCTCGGAAGCAAGAAGTGACTTCTTGATCCTCCTCCATGTCATCTATTCTCTTCAAATCAGCCTCCATCTCTTCCTCCGTTGCTGGCCCAAAGTGGTCAACATTGTTGTTTGTCATTGATCTCGGTGCCGGATGAGACACCCGACTCTCCCCGACTGACTATTGCGAAGACATCTTGCTCTAATCTGCAGCAGCAACGGCTCGAAACACAAACAGAGGATAATTGCGTGATATGGGAGTCAAAACCTCCGGGAGATTATATAATGAATTTTTACCGACCAAAATACGTAACGTGTAAGAAAACGGAGTACGGAGAGCACACGAGGTGCCCACAAGGTAGGGGGGCACGCCCAGGGGGTAGGGCGCGCTCTCCACCCTCGTGGAGCCCTCGTGTCCTTCCCGGACTGCTTCTTATTTTTCTATTTTTCTAAATATTCCAAAACGGAAGAAAATTGCCATTAGAACTATTTTGGAGTAGGTTTACTTACCGTACCACATACCTATTCCTTTTTGGATTCTGAAACGTTCCGGAAAGTGTCCCTTATGTATTCCTCCAGGGTTATGGTTTCAATAACATTGCTTTCAACATTTATAGGATTACCTGAGATATATTGTTTAATTCTTTGACCGTTCACCACCTTCGGATTTGTGCCTTCGAAGTTGGTGATTTTTATGGCACCGGAACGATAGACCTCCTCGATAATGTAAGGACCTTCCCATTTAGAGAGAAGTTTTCCTGCAAAAAATCTTAAACGAGAGTTGTATAGCAATACATAATCACCTACATTAAACTCACGCTTTTGTATTCTTTTGTCATGCCATCTTTTAACTTTTTCTTTAAACAACTTGGCATTCTCATAGGCTTGGGTTCTCCATTGATCAAGTGAGCTAATGTCAAATAACCTCTTCTCACCGGCAAATTTGAAATCATAGTTGAGCTCTTTAATGGCCCAATAAGCCTTATGTTCTAGTTAGATAGGTAAGTGACATGCTTTTCCATAAACCATTTTATACGGAGACATACCCATAGGATTTTTATATGCAGTTCTATAGGCCCATAATGCATCATCAAGTTTCTTGGACCAATTCTTTCTAGATCCATTAACAGTCTTTTGCAAAATTAATTTGAGTTCTCTATTGCTCAATTCTACTTGACCACTAGACTGTGGGTGATAAGGAGATGCAATTCTGTGATTAACATCATACTTAGCAAGCATTTTACGGAAAGCACCATGAATAAAATGTGAACCACCATCAATCATTAAATATCTAGGGACTCCAAACCTTGGAAAAATAACTTCTTTAAGCATCTTAATAGAGTTGTTATGATCAGCACTACTAGTTGGAATAGCTTCTACCCACATAGTAACGTAATCAACAGCAACTAAAATATGTGTATATCCGTTAGAGGCAGGAAAAGGTGCCATATAATCAAAGCCCCAAACATCAAATGGTTCAATAACAAGTGAATAGTCCATAGGCATTTCTTGACGTCTACTAATATTACCAATTCTTTGACATTCATCACAAGATAAAACAAACTTACGGGCATCCTTGAAGAGAGTAGGCCAATAAAAACCGGATTGCAATACCTTATGTGCAGTTCTATCTCCAGCGTGGTGTCCTCCATAAGCTTCGGAGTGACACTTGCGTAGGATCTGTTCCTGTTCATGCTCATGATCCCAACGTCTAATAACACCATCTACTCCTTCTTTATTAAGACGTGGGTCATACCATAAGTAATGTCTCAAATCATAGAAGAACTTTTTCTTTTGCTGGTATGTAAAACTAGGCAGTATAAATTTAGCAACAATATAATTAGCATAATCAGCATACCATGGAGTAGTACAAGAAGCATTTATGACATTTAATTGTTCATCAGGAAAGCTATCATCAATAGGTAGTGGGTCATCAAGAACATTTTCTAACCTAGACAAGTTGTCTGCAACGGCGTTCTCAGATCCCTTTCTATCAATAATATGCAAATCAAATTCTTGTAGCAATAGAACCCATCTAATAATTCTAGGTTTAGCATCTTTCTTTTCCATAAGATATTTAATAGCAGCATGATCAGTGTGAATAGTTACTTTAGAATCAACAATATAAGGTCTGAACTTATCACAAGCAAATACAACTGCTAAGAATTCTTTTTCAGTAGTAGCATAATTTCTCTGAGCATTGTCTAGAGTTTTACTAGCATATTGAATAACATTTAATTTCTTATAAACTCTTTGCCCTAGAACAACACCTACAGCATAATCACTAGCATCACACATAATTTCAAAAGGTAAATTCCAATCAGGTGGCCGAACAATAGGTGTAGAGATTAATGCTTTCTTAAGTATTTCAAATGCTTCTACGCAATCATCATCAAAAACAAATGGTATATGTTTTTGTAATAAATTAGTCAGAGGTCGAGAAATTTTTGAGAAGTCCTTAATGAACCTTCTATAAAAACCGGCGTGACCAAGGCAACTTCTTATACCTTTGATGTCCTTGGGACATGGCATCTTTTCGATAGCATCAACTTTAGCTTTATCAACTTCAATACCTCTTTCAGAAACTTTATGCCCCAAGACAATACCTTCATTAACCATAAAGTGGCACTTCTCCCAATTCAAGACAAGGTTAGTTTCTTCACGTCTCTACAAAACTCGATCAAGGTTGCTTAAGCAATCATCAAAAGAGGATCCATAGACGGAGAAATCGTCCATGAAAACCTCACAAATATTTTCACAAAAGTCAAAGAATATAGCCATCATGCATCTTTGGAAGGTAGCAGGTGCATTACATAAACCAAAAGGCATAAGTCTATAAGCAAAAGTACCGAACGGGCAAGTAAAAGTGGTCTTAGATTGATCATCAGCTGACACGGGTATTTGAGAGAAACCAGAATAACCATCTAGAAAGCAAAAATGTGTATGTTTGGATAATCTTTCTAGCATTTGATCAATAAAAGGTAAGGGGTAATGATCTTTCTTAGTAGCCTTATTTAATTTGCAGAAATCAATTACCATCCTATAACCTGTAATAATTCTTTGCGGAATCAATTCATCTTTATCATTAGGAACGACAGTAATACATCCCTTTTTAGGGACACAATGGACAGGACTTACCCACTGACTATCAGCAATGGGATAAATAATACCTGCCTCCAGAAGCTTTAGTATTTCCTTTTTTACCACTTCTTTCATCTAAGGATTCAGCCATCGTTGGTGATCACGAACTGGTTTGGCATCTTTCTCCAAATTTATTTTGTGTTGACATAGTGTGGGACTAATGCCCTTAAGATCATCGAGAGTATATCCAATAGCAGCATGGTGCTTCTTCAGAGTTTTCAATAATCTCTCTTCTTCATGCTCTGAAAGGTTAGCACTAATAATAACAGGATATATCTTTTTCTTATCAAGATAAGCATATTTAAGAGTATCAGGTAACGGTTTGAGCTCAAACATGGGATCACCCTTGGGTGGAGGAGGATCCCCTAGGATTTCAACAGGCAAATTGTGTTTCAGGATGGGTTCCTGTGTAAAGAATACTTCATCTATTTCCCTTCTTTCATTCATAAACATATCATTTTCATGGTCTAGCAAATACTATTCTAAAGGATCACTAGGAGGCACGGCAATGGAAGCAAAACCAATCATTTCATCTTTACTAGGCAATTCCTCTTCACGGTGTGTTCGAATTTAGAGCAAATTATTATCTCTCTCGACATATCACCTAAACCCATAGTAACAACATCCTTTTTGTAATCTATCTTAGCATTAACTGTGTTCAAGAAGGGTCTACCAAATATAATGGGACAAAAGCTATCTTGTGGGGAACCAAGAACAATAAAATCAGCAGGATATTTAGTTTTCCCACATAAGACTTCAACATCTCTAACAATTCCCATTGGTGAAATAGTATCTCTATTGGCAAGTTTAATTGTGACATCAATATCTTCTAACTCAGCGGGTGCAATGTCATGCATAATTTCTTTGTATAAGTCAAAAGGTATTGCACTAGCACTAGCACCCATATCACATAAGCCATGATAACAATGATCTCCTATTTTAACAGAAATAACAGGCATGCCTACCACAGGTCTATTTTTATCTTTAGCACAAGGTTTGACAATTCTAGCGGTTTCATTAGAGAAATGAATAAAATTCCCATCAATATTATCAGCCAAGAGATCTTTAACAATAGCAATATTAGGTTCAACTTTAATTTGCTCAGGAGGTGTATAAGTTCTAATATTGCTTTTACGAACCACGGTTGAAGCTTTAGCATGATCCTTTATCCTAATAGGGAAAGGTGGTTTCTCAACATAAGAAGTAGGAACAATAGGATAATTATAAGTGATAGCCTTTTCTTCAGCTTTAATAGGTGCAGCTACTTTTACTTCTATGGGAGGATGATATTTAGACCACTTCTCCTTAGGGAGATCGATATGAGCAGCAAAAGATTCACCGAAAGAGGCTACTATCTCAGAGTCAAGTCCATATTTAGTGCTAAATTTACGGAAAACATCGGTATCCATAAAAGATTTAACACAATCATACTTAGGTGTCATACCTGACTCCTTACCTTCGTCGAGGTCCCAATCTTCAGAGTTGCGTTTCATTCTTTCCAATAAATCCCATTTGAGTTCAATAGTCTTCGTCACAAAAGAGCCAACACAAGAAGTATCGAGCATGGTGCGATTGTTATTAGAAAGCCGAGCATAACAATTTTGAATAATCATTTCTCTTGATAGCTCATGATTGGGGAACGAATATAACATTAATTTAAGCCTCCCCCAAGCTTGGGCGATGCTTTCTCCTTCGCAAGGCCAGAAATTATATATATAATTGCGATCACGATGAACAAGATGCATAGGATAAAACTTCTGATGAAATTCCAATTTCAATCGTTTGTAGCTCCATGACCCCGTATCATCATATAGCCTATACCATGTCAATGCATCTTCCCTTCAAAGATAAAGGATAGTCCTTCTTCTTAATAACATCTCCGGACACACCTGCAAGCTTAAATAATCCACAAACTTCATCCACATATATTAGGTGCTCATCAGGATGCTTTGTTCCATCTCCTGCAAAAGGATTAGCTAGCAGTTTTTCTAACATACCCGAAGAAATTTCAAAGCAGACATTTTCATTTTCAGTAGGTTCAGTAGGTTGAGGAGCAACTCTGTAACATCCCAAATTTTCAATTTGGAATGTTATACATTAGGTCATCATGCATATCATATTTTATTTTGCTTTTGGTTTTGATCCAAGAAAATCCTAAGCAACTCAAGGACCCACGGAGAGAGTTGGGGATTTTGTTATTTACATATTTGAGTTTTCTCAAATTATGTAAACAGGATCATTTGATTTTATTTATTTTATCATCAATTATTTCTATTACAAAAACATGAGAGCGGGAATAAAATGACTTTCCCAAAATATAGAAATATTGAGGATTTAATAAAAAAATCAAATAAGTTTTATTTCGGAGTTTTTCGGTATTTTTATTTGAATTTAGGAAAAATGCGCGTTTTTCAAAGTTGTAGTTTGGGCAAAGATAAATGTTCACTTTATCGGGCTTGATTTTAGAAACCCGGCAAAATTTATTTCGCGGATTTTGGAGTCCGTTTAGTATTTATTTTTATTTTTCTTCCGAGCGGAATTATTTAAAAAAAACGCGGAACCGACTTTGGGCCGTACTCGGCCAGGACACCGCTGGCCGAGGCCTTTATAAGGCGCCTCCCGAGAGCCCGAAAGCCCAGCCGCCCAGCCACCCCTGCCCTAAACCCTAACCCTAACCCTAGCCCCAGCCCCCCCGACGCCGCCGCCGGAGCAGCGCGCCGCCCGAGGTTCGCCGCCACCTCGTTTTCTGTGTCGTTAAAAAAATTTTCTGTTCGTCGTTTTTCTTTTTCGTCGGATTTTTCGCGGTTATTTTTTGATCGCGATTTCTGATTCGATTTTCGTTTTAGTATAACTTTTCGCTCGTTTATCGGAATAGGGCGATTCAAGCGCCTGGAGTTTCGTCTCGAAACCCTCTTTTCGAATAATCAACTTAAACATGTTTTTGCTACTGTAAATTTTGACTTAGATCCAGATTACTAGAACGAGGTTGTTTTCTTTCGCCGTTTGACTTCTTTTGCTTCGTTCGATTTGATTCTTTTTGCAACCAGGGTTCTTAAGTTGAACTTTCTGGTTAGATCTTCTATTTGAGTTTTACCTGTGCATTAGATGAGTACTTATTGTATGCTTGTTGTTTGTCTGCGATAGAATACCCGGAGTGCGCCGCCTGTTACTTTGAATCTCTAGGTTTCGCGGATCATCAGCAAGGCAAGTAACACTTTGATCATACTTTTTCTACATCCCAGTTTTATTGCATTAGATCAATCCTCACACATTGCATGATTAGGATCTAATTAAATTGTGGGATGGGATGTAGATGAGGTAGTACCTATTACCTGTTTATTATCAAACCTGTGGGAGTTACTTCTACGTTTGCTTATTATGCCATGCTATGCTAGTAGACGTGGATTGGGTGAGTGAAATCCATGACAGATGTGAGATTGATACTTAATGGTTTATCTAAGGTGGCAACTTAAACACACATCTGGATGGATTGAGGCACCTGGGTTTTCCAGGACTTGCCTGTTTTTCTTTTGGACCGCCACCCAGGCTCAAAGGGATCATGAGATTTTTCATACTAGAAACTTACGTGTGCAGCCACAAGCCATTATGGGCTCTGGCATAGTTGACTAAGTTGTGCGAACTCTTACAGTGGTAGACTAGCAGATGTAGGGGATGTAGGTGGTACGGTCTACCCGATCGTAAGATGCTAGCGCTTCTGAAACACTATGTCTCGGTCATCCGTCTTCTCAAACACCCTGTAGTGCGAGAAACCAAACGGAGGCGATCGAGTCTTATGGGGAAAAGTGCGCAAACGTCTGCAGAGTGTAACAAACTAATCATGGTTAGCCGTGTCCCCGGTTATGGACATCTTGAGTATCTAGTACCTGGATTATCATGTGAATCTCAACATGTTACTCTAAAGTTAGTTTTTGTTGGGTTAATGATGTTATTTTAATTGGGATTGAGAATGCTGTCAACCATTCTCAATGTTTAACAACCACCATGATAGTAATTAAATTTATTCCTTTGAAGTAGGGAAAAATTGGCTTTACACAAAAACTGTAACCATAGAGCTTTCCACCAGCCAAATATGCATATAGCATAGCTGTTGCATTCCATTATTCTCTATGTGTTATCTTGCCAGCATATTCCATGTGCTGACCCGTTTTTGGGCTGCAACGTTAATGTTGCAGACTTTTCAGACGATGATTAAGGAGTTTTTAGGTCATGGTTCTATACTCAGTGATGCCGTTGGAGTTGATGGACTCACTTATCTTCCAAGCCTTCCGCTGTTATTTTTATTAGATGGCCTTAAGACATATTTATTGTAATAAGTTCTCTTTTGAGACACTCGATGTAATAAGTGTGTGATTGCTACTCTGCTATAAATCCTTCGAGTACTGTGTGGTGTCAGCATTACTGATCCAGGGATGACACCGGAGCACAAAGATCAGACTGTTTGAGGTCTGGTCGCTACAGAGATGGTATCAGAGCACACGCTGACTGTAGGACACGACCACTAAGCTAAAGACCTAGATCACTACTCACTCTCTTCTCTTCTGACTTCTCATCTTTTCTACTCTTTAGGATGGCGGATGCAAGGAACAAGTTCACACAACCAGATGAAGATACACCCTTTGGACGCCACTTGAAGGAAGCCACTAGATACCTGAGCATAGGAGTACCAAGCTTCACGGGAACCTACAACGCCACTTTACCTGAAGAGGAGCGCTGGATGATTCAAGTTCAAGTTCCAGGAAGGACGTTCATGCCAGTCACTGAGCCCATAGAGTTTTCTTTTGATGCACCAACTTGGAG
>NC_053023.1:389339751-389359896 GCF_003073215.2 Triticum urartu | reverse complement strand
AAGAAGAAACCCAAGTCTGGACCTAAGCCTGAAACTGAGTGCTTCTACTGCAAAGGGACTGGTCACTGGAAGCGGAACTGCCCCAAGTATTTGGCGGATAAGAAGGATGGCAAGGTGAACAAAGGTATATGTGATATACATGTTATTGATGTGTACCTTACTAATGCTCGCAGTAGCACCTGGGTATTTGATACTGGTTCTGTTGCTAATATTTGCAACTCGAAACAGGGACTACGGATTAAGCGAAGATTGGCTAAGGACGAGGTGACGATGCGCGTGGGAAAATGGTTCCAAAGTCGATGTGATCGCGTCGGCACGCTACCTCTACATCTACCTTCGGGATTATATTAGACCTAAATAATTGTTATTTGGTGCCAGCGTTGAGCATGAACATTATATCTGGATCTTGTTTGATGCGAGACGGTTATTCATTTAAATCAGAGAATAATGGTTGTTCTATTTATATGAGTAATATCTTTTATGGTCATGCACCCTTGAAGAGTGGTCTATTTTTATGAATCTCGATAGTAGTAATACACATATTCATAATGTTGAAGCCAAAAGATGCAGAGTTGATAATGATAGTGCAACTTATTTGTGGCACTGCCGTTTAGGTCATATCGGTGTAAAGCGCATGAAGAAACTCCATACTGATGGACTTTTGGAACCACTTGATTATGAATCACTTGGTACTTGCAAACCGTGCCTCATGGGCAAGATGACTAAAACACCGTTCTCCGGTACTATGGAGAGAGCAACAGATTTGTTGGAAATCATACATACAGATGTATGTGGTCCGATGAATAGTTGAGGCTCGTGGCGGATATCGTTATTTTCTCACCTTCACAGATGATTTGAGCAGATATGGGTATATCTACTTGATGAAACATAAGTCTGAAACATTTGAAAAGTTCAAAGAATTTCAGAGTGAAGTGGAAAATCATCAGTAACAAGAAAATAAAGTTTCTACGATCTGATCGTGGAGGAGAATATTTGAGTTATGAGTTTGGTCTTCATTTGAAACAATGCGGAATAGTTTCGCAACTCACGCCACCTGGAACACCACAGCGTAATGGTGTGTCCGAATGTCGTAATCGTACTTTACTAGATATGGTGCGATCTATGATGTCTCTTACTGATTTACCGCTATCGTTTTGGGGATATGCTTTAGAGACGGCCGCATTCACGTTAAATAGGGCACCATCAAAATCCGTTGAGACGACGCCTTATGAACTGTGGTTTGGCAAGAAACCAAAGTTGTCGTTTCTGAAAGTTTGGGGCTGCGATGCTTATGTGAAAAAGCTTCAACCTGATAAGCTCGAACCCAAATCGGAGAAATGTGTCTTCATAGGATATCCAAAGGAAACTATTGGATACACCTTCTATCACAGATCCGAAGGCAAGACTTTTTGTTGCTAAATTCGGAAACTTTCTGAGAAGGAGTTTCTCTCGAAAGAAGTGAGTGGGAGGAAAGTAGAACTTGACGAGGTAACTGTACCTGCTCCCTTATTGGAAAGTAGTACATCACAGAAAACTGTTTCTGTGACACCTACACCAATTAGTGAGGAAGCTAATGATAATGATCATGAAACTTCAGAACAAGATACTACTGAACCTCGTAGATCAACCAGAGTAAGATCCGCACCAGAGTGGTACGGTAATCCTGTTCTGGAAGTCATGCTACTAGATCATGATGAACCTACGAACTATGAAGAAGCGATGGTGAGCCCAGATTCCACAAAGTGGCTTGAAGCCATGAAATCTGAGATGGGATCCATGTATGAGAACAAAGTATGGACTTTGGTTGACTTGCCCGATGATCGGCAAGCAATTGAGAATAAATGGATCTTCAAGAAGAAGACTGACGCTGATGGTAATGTTACTGTCTACAAAGCTCGACTTGTCGCGAAAGGTTTTCGGACAAGTTCAAGGGATTGACTACGATGAGACCTTCTCACCCGTAGCGATGCTTAAGTCCGTCCGAATCATGTTAGCAATTGCCGCATTTTATGATTATGAAATTTGGCAATGGATGTCAAAACTGCATTCCTGAATGGATTTCTGGAAGAAGAGTTGTATATGATGCAACCAGAAGGTTTTGTCGATCCAAAGGGAGCTAACAAAGTGTGCAAGCTCCAGCGATCCATTTATGGACTGGTGCAAGCCTCTCGGAGTTAGAATAAACGCTTTGATAGTGTGATCAAAGCATTTGGTTTTATACAGACTTTCGGAGAAGCCTGTATTTACAAGAAAGTGAGTGGGAGCTCTGTAGCATTTCTGATATTATATGTGGATGACATAATTCGAGAAATGATATAGAATTTCTGGATAGCAATAAAGGATACTTGAATAAAAATTTTTCAATGAAAGACCTCGGTGAAGCTGCTTACATATAGGCATCAAGATCTATAGAGATAGATCAAGACGCTTAATTGGACTTTCACAAAGCACATACCTTGACAAGTGAAGAAGTTCAAAATGGATCAAGCAAAGAAAGGGTTCTTGCCTGTGTTACAAGGTGTGAAGTTGAGTCAGACTCAATGCCCGACCACTGCAGAAGATAGAGAGAAAATGAAAGATGTTCCCTATGCTTCAGCCATAGGCTCTATCATGTATGCAATGCTGTGTACCAGACCTGATGTGTGCCTTGCTATAAGCTTAGCAGGGAGGTACCAAAGTAATCCAGGAGTGGATCACTGGACAGCGGTCAAGAACATCCTGAAATACCTGAAAAGGACTAAGGATATGTTTCTCGTATATGGAGGTGACAAAGAGCTCACCGTAAAAGGTTACGTTGATGCAAGCTTTGACACTGATCCGGACGATTCTAAATCGCAAACCGGATACGTGTTTACATTAAACGGTGGAGCTGTCAGTTGGTGCAGTTCTAAACAAAGCGTCGTAGCGGGATCTACATGTGAAGCGGAGTACATAGCTGCTTCGGAAGCAGCGAACGAAGGAGTCTGGATGAAGGAGTTCATATCCGATCTAGGTGTCATACCTAGTGCATCGGGTCCAATGAAAATCTTTTGTGACAATACTGGTGCAATTGCCTTGGCAAAGGAATCCAGATTTCACAAGAGAACCAAGCACATCAAGAGACGCTTCAATTCCATCCGGGATCTAGTCCAGGTGGGAGACATAGAATTTGCAAGATACATACGGATCTGAATGTTGCAGACCCGTTGACTAAGCCTCTTCCACGAGCAAAACATGATCAGCACCAAGGCTCCATGGGTGTTAGAATCATTACTGTGTAATCTAGATTATTGACTCTAGTGCAAGTGGGAGACTGAAGGAAATATGCCCTAGAGGCAATAATAAAGTTATTATTTATTTCCTTATATCATGATAAATGTTTATTATTCATGCTAGAATTGTATTAACCGCAAACATAATACATGTGTGAATACATAGACAAACAAAGTGTCACTAGTATGCCTCTACTTGACTAGCTCGTTAATCAAAGATGGTTATGTTTCCTAACCATAGACAAAGTTGTTATTTGATTAACGGGATCACATCATTATGTGAATGATCTGATTGACATGACCCATTCCATTAGCTTAGCACCCGATCGTTTAGTATGTTGCTATTGCTTTCTTCATGACTTATACATGTTCCTATGACTATGAGATTATGCAACTCCCGTTTGCCGGAGGAACACTTTGTGTGCTACCAAACGTCACAACGTAACTGGGTGATTATAAAGGAGCTCTACAGGTGTCTCCAAAGGTACATGTTGGGTTGGCGTATTTCGAGATTAGGATTTGTCACTCCGATTGTCGGAGAGGTATCTCTGGGCCCACTCGGTAATGCACATCACTTAAGCCTTGCAAGCATTGCAACTAATGAGTTAGTTGCGGGATGATGTATTATGGAACGAGTAAAGAGACTTGCCGGTAACGAGATTGAACTAGGTATTGAGATACCGACGATCGAATCTCGGGCAAGTAACATATACCGATGACAAAGGGAACAACGTATGTTGTTATGCGGTCTGACCGATAAAGATCTTCGTAGAATATGTAGGAGCCAATATGAGCATCCAGGTTCCGCTATTGGTTATTGACCGGAGACGTGTCTCGGTCATGTCTACATTGTTCTCGAACCCGTAGGGTCCGCACGCTTAAGTTACGATGACAGTTATATTATGAGTTTATGCATTTTGCATACCGAAGTTAGTTCGGAGTCCCGGATGTGATCACGGACATGACGAGGAGTCTCGAAATGGTCGAGACATAAAGATTGATATATTGGACGGCTATATTCGGACACCTGGAAGTGTTCGGGTGATTTCGGAGAAAACCGGAGAGCCGGAGGGTTACGGAACCCCCCCGGGAGAAGTAATGGGCCATGATGGGCCTTAGTGGAGAGAGAGGGGCAGCCAAAGGTGGGCCGCGCGCCTCCTCCCCCTGGTCCGAATTGGACTAGGAGAGGGGGGCGGCGCCCCCCTTTCCTTCTCCCTCCCCACTTCTTTCCCCCTCCTAGTAGGAGTCCTACTCCTACTAGGAGGAGGACTCCTCCTTGGCGCGCCATAGGGGCCGGCCGGCCTCCTTCCCCTTGCTCCTTTATATACGGGGGCAGGGGGCACCCCTAGACACACAAGTTGATCCATGGATCATATTCTTAGCCGTGTGCGGTGCCCCCTTCCACCATAGTCCTCGATAATATTGTAGCGGTGCTTAGGCGAAGCCCTGCGACAGTAGTACATCAAGATCGTCACCACGCCGTCGTGCTGACGGAACTCTTCCCCGACACTTTGCTGGATCGGAGTCCGGGGATCGTCATCGAGCTGAACGTGTGCTAGAACTCGGAGGTGCCGTAGTTTCGGTGCTTGATCGGTCGGGCCGTGAAGACGTACGACTACATCAACCGCGTTGTGCTAACGCTTCCGCTGTCGGTCTACAAGGGTACGTAGATCACACTCTCCCCTCTTGTTGCTATGCATCACCATGATCTTGCGTGTGCGTAGGAATTTTTTTGAAATTACATGTTCCCCAACAAGATCAAGGTCACTATCATCATCCTCATCATAGTATCCATGTTCACATCGTTGTGTTGGATCAATTCCTAGAGAGGGTAATTCATTAGATAAATGATCATCACAATAGTCATCTTTATGAATTCTAATGGCTTCGGAGATGATATTGCTAATGATTCCAACATCTCCTTTGGCACTCGTAAGATTAGTAAGCTCAAATAGACAATCACCAAATTTGGGATCATTGGAACTCATCTTACTCAAGGCAATAGACTTATGAAGGATCTCATCTAAGTTTTTCAAGGAATAGTTTGGAAATCGTTCCTCAAGAAATCTCCATATGGTGTAGGCACAATCAAGAGCAGGCAAGCTAGCAAAAGTTTCTAGGCAACTCTAGTGATTAAATTGACAGTTCTAAGATTACGGATCATGTCAATAGACTCATCAAGGGTAGGAGCAAAGGATCAACATGAGGTGCACAAGGGCTAGTAATGTACTTGTTCAAATGATATTCATTGAAAATCTCAAGCATCTCAATTTTCCACTCATGAATACTCTCCATCAAGAATAGGCACTCTATGTCTAAGACTCCCCAACGTAGACTCATCCATCTTCCTCCAAAGGTGTTTAAACCAAAGCAATGGAGACCAAAGCTCTGATACCAATTGAAAGGATCGAGAAGAGGTGTCTAGAGGGGGGTGAATAGACTCTTAACAAGAAAAGTTGCAGTTTTTATTTTCTTCAAGTTAAGGTGGAGTTTTAGCACAAGTTTAAACATTCACAATACATATCAAGCAAGCATGACAAGAGTATGTGAGCAGCGGAAAGTAAAGCATGCAATTTGCAAGAATGTAGAAAGATATGGGATTGGAGTGTGCAAACACAATTGGAGACACGGAGATTTTTGGCGTGGTTCCGATAGGTGGTGCTATCGTACATCCACGTTGATGGAGACTTCAACCCACGAAGGGTAACAGGTGTGTGAGTCCATGGAGGGCTCCACCCACGAAGGGTCCACGAAGAAGAAACCTATCTACCCCAGCATGGCCATCTCCCACGAAGGACTTGCCTCACTAGGGTAGATCTTCACGAAGTAGGCGATCTCCTTGCCCATACACACTTCTTGGTTAACCTCCACAATCTTGACGGAGGCTCCCAAGTGACACTGAAAGTGCAACTATCCCTGGGTGGTTTTCATAATTCCTAACAACATATAGCTCATTGAGATAATGCTATTTTAGGATAAATATTTCAGGAAAGCTCAATGATTGGCATGGCATGGATTAGAAAGTGGACCCCTCAAAATGCTAAGGACAAAATATTGGCTCAAGCTCAAAGCACAATATCTACATTTTACTTTTAGTGATCCAAGATCACATTGAGTCCATAGGAAAAGCCAATACTATTAAAAGGGGGTGAGGTGTTGCTTAATGAGTTACTTTCTCAAAATGCTTAGTGATATGCTCCAAAACCCTCAACTACTTTCTCATATCCACATATGTCCCAAACCAAAAGTCAAACTCGGCCCCACCGAAATCTTCTATCCGGCGCCACCGAGTTCACTTGACATAGCTACTGCCACAAACCCTAGTCACTTCGGTCTCACCGATAGGGATCTTCGGTCTCACCGAGATGGGATTGCAAACTCTCTGTTTCCCTTCGTAACGTTTCGGTCCAACCGAGATGAGCGATCGGTCCCACCAAGATTGCAATGCAAACTCTCTGTTTCCCTTCGTAACGTTTCGGTCTAACTGAGATGAGCGAATCGGTCCCACCGAGTTTGCCTGACCAACTCTCTGTTTGTCTATTACCAAAATCGGTCCCACCGAGTTTGTGTAATCGGTCTCACCTGAGATTACGTTATGCCCTAACCCTAATGGAATCGGTCCCACCGAGTTGACATGTCGGTCCCACCGAAAATCCTAACGTTCACATTTTGAACTAAATCGGTCTGACCGAGTTTTATAATTCGGTCCCACCGAGTTTGGTGATTTGTGTGTAATGGTTAGATTTTGTGTGGAGGCTATATATACCCCTCCACCCACTCTTCATTCGTGGAGAGAGCCATCAGAACATGCCTACACTTCCAACATACATTTTCTGAGAGAGAACCACCTACACTTGTGTTGAGGTCAAGATATTCCATTCCAACCACATAAATCTTGATCTCTAGCCTTCCCCAAGTTGCTTTCCACTCAAATCATCTTTCTACCAAATCCAATCCTATGAGAGAGAGTTGAGTGTTGGGGAGACTATCATTTGAAGCACAAGAGCAAGGAGTTCATCATCAACACACCATCTATTACCTTTTGGAGAGTGGTGTCTCCTAGATTGGTTAGGTGTCACTTGGGAGCCTCCGTCAAGATTGTGGAGTTGAACCAAGGAGTTTGTACGGGCAAGGAGATCGCCTACTTCGTGAAGATCTACCCTAGTGAGGCAAGTCCTTTGTGGGCGATGGCCGTGGTGGGATAGACAAGGTTGCTTCTTCGTGGACCCTTCGTGGGTGGAGCCCTCCGTGGACTCGCGCAACCGTTACCCTTCGTGGGTTGAAGTCTCCATCAACGTGGATGTATGATAGCACCACCTATCGGAACCACGCCAAAAATCTCCGTGTCTACATTGTGTTTGCTCCCTCCAAACTCCTCCCTTTACCTTCATATGCAATTGTTTTACATTCCGCTGCTATACTCTTAGAATTGCATGTGTAGGTTGATTACTTGAATTGTGCTAAGTTGCTAAAATCTGCCAAGACTTAAAATTGGGAAAAGGCTAGATTTTTATTTGGTCAATTAGTCTAATCACCCCCCCTTCTAAAACTTTCGATCCTACAAGTGGTATCAGAGCTTTGGTCTCCATTTGCCTTGATTTCCATAGCTTTTGGTGATCATAGCCTTGGTTTCATAACCTAGGAGAGTATGGCGTCTAGTGAGGGAAATTACCACCGTAGAGGTCCTTACTTTGATGGTATTGAATTTTGCTAATTGGAAGCATAAGATGAAAATGCATATTCTTGGACATAACCCCGCCGTTTGGGCTATTGTGTGTATTGGCTTGCAAGGTGAATTCTTTAATGGGAGAGAACCGAACCGTGAAGCTACCGCTGAAGATTTGAAGATGTTGCAATACAATGCTCAAGCTTGTGATATTCTCTTCAACGGATTGTGCCCGAAGAATTCAACAAAATCAGCCGTCTTGAGAATGCAAAGGAAATTTGGGATACTTTGATTGATATGCACGAAGGTACCGACTCCGTCAAGGAATCCAAATTGGATGTGCTTCAAATCAACTTGACAAGTTCAAAATGAAGGATGGTGAAGGTGTCGCTGAAATGTACTCTAGGCTTGCTCTCATCACAAATGAGATTGCCGGCTTAGGAAGTGAAGAGATGACCGATAGATTCATCATCAAGAAGATCCTAAGAGCCTTGGATGGAAAATATGATACCGTGTGCACATTGATCCAAATGATGCCCAATTACAAAGATCTCAAGCCAACGGAAGTCATTGGAAGAATTGTTGCTCATGAGATGTCACTCAAGGATAAGGAAGAGCTTCACAACAAGTCAAGTGGTGCTTACAAAGCCTCATGTGATGCTCCCACATCATCAAGTGAGAAACAAACCTTCAACGAAGAATTGAGCCTAATGGTGAAGAACTTCAACAAGTTTTACAAGAGTAGAAGCAAGGAAAGAAGTTCCAAGTCAAGGTCCTACAATGACAAAAGATCTTCTAGTCGTGAGCGCAATTGCTACAATTGTGGAAGACCCGGACACTATTCCAATGAGTGTACGACTCCCTACAAAAGAAGAGAAGATTCTCCCAAAAAGAAAGTAGAAGAGAAGAATCACCACCAAGAGAGAGAAGGAGTAGAGATGACCGTTATGAACGAAGAACATCACGGAGAAGCAAGGATTCGGAAAGGAAGGACAAGTCATCAAGAGCTACACAAAACGAAGACATCAAGCTCATGTTGGTGAATGGGTATCCGGCTCCGACTCCGACAATCACTCCGAAAGAAGTTATCACTCCGACTCCGAATATACTCAAGATGAAGGTGTTGCCGGTCTAGCACTTGTGTCAACCAACTCCTATGACATATTTGACTCACCAAATGAAGGAATTGGAAGATGCTTCATGGCTAAAGGTCCAAAGGTAACACACCCCGAGTATGTTGATTTTAATAGTGATGAAGATGATTTGCTAGGTGATGATGATTTACTTGTTGACAACTCTAGTTATGAAAACTATGATGAACTTGCTATTAATCATGATAATCAAGATAAAATGAATGACGATGATAAGAAGGAGATTGAGCGTCTAACTAAAGAACTAAACACTCTTAAGTTAGCTCATGAAACTACCTTGGAAGATCATCGAGAACTTTTAAAGACTCATGAGAAGCTACGCTTTGAAAAGCTCAACCTTGAGCAAGAGCATGAGTTCTTAAAAGCAATCAATGATGATCTTCGCAAGAAAAGTTCTTCTTACATTGCCAAGCGTTTACTCTTGTCTACTTACATGCCACAAGTTAAATCTAGCAACAAGAACAAGAAAGATTCTTCCTCTAGTAGTAACAACAATCATGCTAAATCCAATGTTGTTCTTCTAGTAGTTCTCTTGATTCCACTAATGATTCTCTTAGCCAAGTTACACTTGAGCAAGAAAATAGCTTATTGAAGGGAATTATAGAGAAAGGTGTTTACAAGAGTCTTGCCGGAAGTAAGCAATTTGAGGAAATTGTACGCAAGCAAGGAAGGCACCGGAAGAATCAAGGTGTTGGTTTTGAACGAAAGTTCAATGCCAATGGAGTTGAGTGGGAAGAAGATCAATACCCCAAGACGAAGTTTGTTCCTCAACAAGAGAAGTATGATCCTACTTCTTTCCAAGGAACACAAGCTCAAGATGATCTTCCACCACAAGACCACAAGCTAAAAGGCAAGGACAAGCTTCAAGAGGAGATTGATGCATTTGAAGAAGCACCTAAGGCCTTGGTCAAGTGGGTTCCCAAGACTACATCAAGTTCCACTTCATCAAGTACGACTACAACTCCAAGGATTCCCATCAAGATGGTGTGGATCCCTAAGAAGAAGAACTAGAGAGTTCTTGAGGGTGACTCCGCCAACATACTTCACTCTTATCATCTTGGCAAGGACAAGTGCAAACAACTTCCATATCTTGCACTAGTTCAAGGAGTCACAAACCCTCTTGTTGGTAAGACAAGGGACAAGGTAACCTAATGCATTCATGGACATCATCTCATGTGAATATCACTCTATGTCTATGGATATCCTTGTTTGTTCCTTGTGGGACTAACCCGTGTAGGTATTGAAAGTGCAACTCACTCCAAAGGATTGCTCCGAATGATCTACATCAACATTGAGCATCTACATCTTCAACACCTACATGAAGTCATCATCGACAAAACCCAAGGTTAGTTCATCCCTCTTAGGGGGGATATCACATCTAGGGGGAGCTTTACTCTAATCAATTGAGCTAAAGCAACTCTAATGATGTGAGCACAACAATGCTTTATGTAAAAGTGGTAACCCCACTTGTGCTTAAACGATGAGTATGACCTACGACAAATGTTCTCATTTGACTCCTAAGTCAATATACTCATATATAGATGACCTAGTCATCGCCAAATTGCTTGATAGATGCTAGAGTGATTGTCCATGCTTTGTCACATATTTTGTCATTTTAATGTGTGAGCATGTTGGATGCATATTTTACTCATTCGAGGACATCCATTTGTTGATTTCATTGTTTGGCTTTTTCTCTTTTGCCAAATGGATGGACAAGAATGCCTAAGAACTCCCTCTATCTATCTATGCTTTTCTCGTCTCAAACTCTATTCATGCTACATCACAAAGTTTGATCAAGTCAGATTGAACCACTCTGTGTGAGGAGCACTTGGAGTCCCCCGATTCGTCATAGACTTAAACTTCCAAAACCTCTTTGTGCATTTCAGTATGACCGAGTCATCCATTTCAGTCACACCGAGATCACTAAGTTGATCTAGGTTTTCAATCTCGGTGAAACCAATTTGAACTTTTCGGTCACACCGAGTTGCAGTAATTGCTTGCAATTCTGCATCTTGGTGCCACCGAGTTGTTCCACTCGGTCACACCGACAGGGTCAGGATATATAAACCCACGGGTGAGATTTTGGAAATTTCTTTGAAACCTCTCAGCCCGCGCGTATCCTCACTACAAAAAATACACTTCCGTGATGATACGTGTTTGTCACAGTAGGTCGCGTTTTTTGTCATGCATGTACATCCATGACGATTTTATGACAGAATCAAGATAGTCATACCTGTGCTATCGTAGAAGTGTTCCATGACATTACCAAAATTATCATCACGGAAGTGTCCACTTCCATGACGATAAATCGTGCGTCACAGAAGTTGCTTTCGTCAAGGTGACCGACACGTGGCATCCACCGTAACGGAACGCCGTTAAGCTATCGGGTCGGATTTTGGATCCGATAACATTAACAGCCCTGACCAATGGGAAATTTCCACGTGAAAATTCTGATTGGCCGAAGGGAACACTGTCAGCTCGTCAGTGGGCCAGTTGTCGCCCGTCCATTGGAGGATACATGCCTATGATACGTCGACACGTGGCTGGGCCCAACAAGAGGCCCATATAGGTTAAAAAGGCCGGCCCAGTCAAAGGCCCGTAGAACTTAATCAGGTACTAGTGGGCCAGCCCAATAACGACCTGCTTAATAAATGCCCATTTATGGCCCGAAGCCAGATCTGGCCCGTTAATTGTTCGCCCAATATTTGGGCCCATTTACGGCCCGAAGCCAGATCTGGCCCGTTAATTGTTCGCCCAATATTTGGGCCCATTTACGGCCTGAAGCCAGATCTGGCCTTTAATTGTTCGCCGAATATTTGGGCCCAACTACAGCCCAATGACTTTCGGCCTGTTAGAGGCCTGATGTAGACATGGGCCCATTTCAGCCGGTGTGACTTTCGGCCTACGAATGGCCCGTGCTGCCCATGGGCCATATATGGTCCGACGGGACATCGGGCCCACTAACGGCCCATGCTAAAGGTGGCACAGTTAAGCCCAACGTGACTTTGGCCTGTTAAAGGCCTGTCGCGTAATTCGGCCCGTGATGCCTGTGCTAAGCTTTCGCCTCTTAAAGGCCATGATATCAGTGGGCCAACTAAGGCCCGAAGATATGTTTCGGCCTGTAAACAGCCCGTGAGCTACCTGGGCCCAAAACGGCCCGGTCTAACATTCGGCCTGCTGAAGGCCCGTCGACGACTAGTGAAAATTGAGGCCCAACATGCATTTTGGCCCTTAAAGGCCCGTGGTTTCAATCTCGCCGTAACAGGCCAGTACAATATTCAGCCTGTTATGGCCAACGCTACCTGGGCCAAACTAAGCTGGGTCGACAAAAGGCCCACTAAAATATAGGGCCGGTGTAAGTTTGGGCCGCGCAATGATGTGAAGGCCCAATCATTCGGGCCCAAGAAAGACGCAGGCCGGCCCAATTGGCCCGCTAAAAACCTGGCCCGTTAGAGTCGAATGTTTCGGTCCGGTCGACTCCATCTGATTTTTCAGATAGCGAATGATGGCAGTAACTAGTAGGGGAATTAAAGAACAAACCTACTCTATTACAATAAAGAAATTACGGCATAGTAACTAAGAATAAACCTAACACTATACAAAAGGATTTAAGGTATATTACATCCACTGGCCATGGAAGTTGCCACCCAGTGATCATAAAGCGGCAACGAAGAAGCAGATACAAAACTGGGCACCATTGCAGCGTAACAAAATATACTGAACGAGACCACTTCCAAGACAGTTCAAGAAAGGTTTAGCCTTGCGGGGGAACACTGTGCAAGCTGCTGAGCAAGGCTGTGAGACCGGCCTAGCATGTCGGTCATAGCTTCCAGGTGTAGCTGTTTAGCGATGAGGTTCTCATTGGTGTTCTCCGCAATCTTTCTTAGAGATAGGACTTCAAGTCAAAGTTGAGTTGCAGAATGCCTTTCTGCTAGAACTTGGGACTGAAGAAGTCGAACTGATTTAGACAACGAATTCTGTGAGCTTGTCTGACTGTTAGTCTCAAGTAACTTGAACACTGCATCAAGACAAGACTTTGGGGTTGTCTCGCTATCTTCAAGATGTTTTGCCTTCTTTGCTGCAATATATGTTGGGTTTGTCTCACAGCCTTCAGCAGACTTGTGCATGCCATCAGGCATATCACCCTGAAACAAAGCAGAGAGATGACAGGTTTTGCATGTGTATAAACAAGATGATAACTGTTCTGTCAATTCTATCCAATTTCAAATTAGAAAATAAAGAGTAAGTTCAAAATATCAATAGCATAATTTGGCATTGTCATAATGCGGGGAGCTTCACCACACTACTGATTACCATGTCAACATACAAGCATAGATGAAGGGCAAAGAAAATCATTGTATCTATTTTGGATAATGTGCATGGCATGTAGTTCATATCATCAGCCACATCAGTAAGATAAAACAGGAGATGACAAGGTGCAAACGTGGGCTGCTTCACCACACACTGGATTATAGATCCACAAAAACAAGCATACATATAGGGAGTATTAAGTAATGTGCATGGTATGAATAAGGAATTTGGTTTTAGAAGTAAAACTTAGAACTTACGGTTCTTATGAACATGCATTTTGGTAGAAACAACAAACTAAACAGCAGTAAACGATAGGGAGTATGATCAAGTTAAACAGCAATTGAGGACAAAGGCTTTAGAAGAACTGACTTACATTAACAGTTAACACCGACTTTATAATGCCGTTCTCCACGTCAAGGGAAGGATAACTCAAGAATTTCAGCACAGAATCTTCTTCATAAGTATTGCCTGTACTCTACATTTTGTAGAGAGTAATTATAGATATGATAATACTTGAAGGGATAGAGGATAATGAAGATAAGATGAAAATTGATGTACATAATCATACATCTGGACCAAAATGTACTGACAAGAACAATGGGCTACACTTCTGAACTGGCATTGTCTGTGTATTCTACAGGAAGATTAAATATAGATTGATCTTTTTTAGTAAATGGTGGGTGAGGGAGATAAGATGCAGAATGCTACAAAATGAACCAATCCCTCTTCCCATAATACAAGAGTGTTTTGAACACTTGTGTGCTGTACAAAACGTTCTTATATTATGGGACGGAGGGAGTAGCTATTAATGTAAGTACAGTGATAGACCACGTTCAGTCCTTACAAGAGGACTGCAGAGCTAAACCTCTTCAAAAGCATTGGGTTAATTCTAAATTTATGTAAGAGTCCATACGGATCTTATAATGTCCACCAAATGGACGATTACGAGGATAACATGTGCATTGATGCTACATAATCAAACAGCTATGAAAGTAAGTATGGTCATACAGGGCAAGAGGTACTCATAAGAGCAATGCAGTGTGCAGTATAGTTGCGAGATTCTGTGGTCCCTTGAGAACGAATGTTCTTCTGCTAATAGTTTTCGTACAAGTGAGAAATTAAGGCAAATGCAGAAATGTAGTTCAAATTGTGATGTGATATCATAGACAGTACCTTACGCTGCAGCCGAGACCAATGTGTAACAATATTATTCCAGTCACCGTCGGATAAATGTAGCACCGGAGACTTTACAGAAATTTCGTTCAGAGGCTTGCCATCGAAGTGCGCTTACCTCAGGTAGGAACGATACTTCATCAACGAGTGCTTGAAAAGCGCAACCAACGCATGCTCGTCATCACAATCCAGTTTTCTCCTCGCCTATTTAAAAGAATGAAATCTTGTGTCTTCTGTTAGCATAAACATATGCAGTAATGACCATGAATAACATTAGTACATTACTTACGCGTAAGTTGCGGAGGAAGACTGGAAATTGTTCTCTGTCTGCGGTATAATCTTTCCATGAAGGAAAGATGCGCACAAAGTTCCTGACAACAACATAAGCTTCGTCTTCTAAACTGGGAAGAAATGGAACAGGGGTCCTATTTGCTGCAATTGGGGCTCTCTCTGGTTCGAAAAAGGGATTTGGCAACTGGATTTGGTGTACTCTTTGCTGGAATGGGGGTTTTGCGTCGTACAGCTGGTGCTATGTCAACTGGCATAATCATACTGTTTGCTGCAGTTGGGGTCTGCTGAGTTGGGGCATCAGAAATGACCAGTGTAGTAGGGCTAGAGTCTGCTAGAGTTGGGGTATTTTGTGGGTCAAGTGATATTGCAACTACACCTAATGGGCTATTTGATTTATCAGGTGCCACTACCTTTTCCAAATACTTTGCTTGTGCTCCTCCACGATCAGCAATCGCCCTCTTCCTTTTCAACGTCTGATACACAAGAACAACATTTGAATGGATAAATATGGTATGATGACAAATGGAATATGTACTGAAAATGGACAGGTAGGGCATATTCACATACATGATGTGTAAACTAAGCTAATGGCAGTTCAACCAAGTAGAAGCAATGCAAAGCATCAGTTGCAAGATATGTGCGAGCAATGTAACCTTGGAAAGTTAGAGCAAGTACCTTGATGGGTGAATTGGATAGGGAATCTTCCTCTGACTCCTCCACTAGGGAGCTACATTGACTTAGGTCTCCCTCTAGCTTAGAATCACTGTTAGGATCATATTCCGAGCATGAATCTGTAGGTGGAGAGCGTTTGCATTGCATTGCATCCAGACTTGATTTCAGTCCCTTAATGCCAAGTTTGGCAGCCATGGCATTGTTCTGCTTTATTCTTTTCATGCGCGCAAGCTCATAATCATTATGATGGTGTTCAGAATCTGATATTCATGAAAACATAAAGAGTAGTCAGATTATCTATGGAATGCATTGCGGATTCAACTCGGAAGAGTGTCTCCCTATAAACCCCTGCATATGCAAAGTTCACCTCCCCAACCGTGCTGACCAGACCACACACAGAAATACAAACCCCTTATGTCTCTATAACAGGCAGGCACACATTTCAAAACTGAAGTAGGAACATTAGAATCATATGAAATTCGTATTTGAACAAATAAACTAAGCAATTATGAGTGGCGTAATGTTTAGCTTCAAGGGTGGAGTGTTGGTAGTGCGACACAAAGCAAGTAGGCAGATTGTATTCCATGTAAAAGATCGAAACCTATGTAAAAGCTGGAAATGACACTTTCTTTCTATACAATGCAGTGTTCGTTACCCACACATGATGGAAGAGATCACATAGAGAAATACTATTCACTCATGTCTACGGTTCCAGTATTTAGAAACAGGCTGGTCCACCCTAAAAGAATATTGACAACAAATATGACAAGGCAAGCATAAATGTAGTGAATCAATCATTTACTTGTGAGCTTACTAGGACAAGTATGCAGAATTGTAACTGCAGTAAGAGACCGTCCAAAATCTGAATGAAGAAGTTTGTGTAGCACTTATTGTTTGCAACTAATCGACGTGAATAATTGGATATTATATTCGAATGAGTAAGAAAGACAAGTAAAATTGTCAAAAAACCTGGCTTTGCAGTAGTAATCTGGGTCAATGTCACTACGACCAACAATCCAAAATGACTAGTTTCTGTTCCGAGGGCCGGAATTTTGAAAACCCTGTGAACTTTAGAGGTACTAAAGATTACCGAAATACATCTGAACCATTAAGTGTAGGTAGCACTGAGCACACAACAAACCCTAATGACAGTCCTGCCTAATGAGTAATGAATCAATTAGAAAATGGGTGATGAGGAGTGGCTGCTGAGTGTTGAGGATATCTCAGGATAAATCGGGTTGCCTTGGTGGGTGCTGCATGCCTGAGCCCTGAACGGACTGGGAAGGTAGGCACGGCGGCGCGCCCGGGCAGCGGTGACGTTGTTGGGCGAGCGGCTCCTGGCCTCCTGTTAGTCCGGCGTCTCCTCCTAGAGTCATGCCATCCGGGGACGGCAAGTCGCCGACGAGGCAGGCGGCTGGGGGCGAGTAGAGATCGGAAGCGCGCAGCAGAACAGAGGGGATTCAGGGCCTGGGACGACCCAAAATCCCAGGGTGGGCCGGGCCACCGTGGGCACCCTGTAGAGATACACACCGAGCGGCGAACATGCATTTTCGAAACTAATTTAGGAACATTTAGCTGACCAATTAAACAACTCTGTTTTAATAATATCAGATTCGTATTTGAACAACTAAGCTTGTTTAGCTTGATGGGTGGAGCAGTGTTATTATGACACGAAGCACATATTCCGATCGTATAGTGATCATAAAAGGGGGGGAACTCTAAGCATATTTTTTTAGCAAAGAGGGTTTTCCCCTCCGATTTCTATTAAAGAAACCACCACGGAACCAACATGATCAATTAAACCCTAAGCATGATCAATTAAACCGTATTATGGCTGTGCCATGGCAGATTTGAAGCTGCAAACCGGAGAAATGATATTTAGCATCCATTGTTTGCTTCGAACTAAGAACTAAATTCTAAGAGCTGAAAAGAAAGTAGAGTAACCAAGTTAAGATCTATTTTCTGGTTGAGATCAAAAAGTTGAGGAGATATGAAGTACCACCTCTCTTGATCTCTTCTTGTAGGCATCGGGGGTGCGATGGCTGTCGGTGGCGTTGAAGCAGATCTGCGACGGTAGACGGGTGCATCGGGGGATAAGTCCCGTTGCGGTGGAAGAGAAGGTCGTGTGAGCGGCCCGGCAAAGAGGACGACGGCGCCGATGAAGCGAGAGGACGCGATGCAAGGCTATTGGTCCGTCGTCGTGGATGAGAAATGTCCATCTCTAGCAGTGGACGACGGTCTTGGTAGGCGCTCCGGCATGGTGGAGGACGGTGGCGATGGATGTGGTGGAGGACGGCGGCGGATGGAGCGTGGGGATGGCTGACGGTAGTGCATCAAGATCGTCACCACACCGTCGTGCTGACGGAACTCTTCCCCGACACTTTGCTGGATCGGAGTCCGGGGATCGTCATCGAGCTGAACGTGTGCTAGAACTCGGAGGTGCCGTAGTTTCGGTGCTTGATCGGTCGGGCCGTGGAGACGTACGACTACATCAACCAAACGCTTCCGTTGTCGATCTACAAGGTACGTAGATCACACTCTCCCCTCTCATTGCTATGCATCACCATGATCTTGCGTGTGCGTAGGAATTTTTTTGAAATTACTATGTTCCCCAACAGATCAAGGTCACTATCATCATCCTCAATCATAGTATCCATGTTCAACATCGTCTTGTGATTGGATCAATTCCTAGAGAGGGCAATTCATTAGATAAATGGTCATCACAATAGTCATCTGTATGAATTCTAATGGCTTCGGAGATGATATTGCTAATGATTCCAACATCTCCTTTGGGACTCGTAAGATTAGTAAGCTCAAATAGACAATCACCAAATTTGGGATCATTGGAACTCATCTTACTCAAGGCAATAGACTTATGAAGGATCTCATCTAAGTTTTTCAAGGAATAGTTTGGAAATCGTTCCTCAAGGAATCTGCATATGGTGTAGGCACAATCAAGAGCAGGCAAGCTAGCAAGTAAGTTTCTAGGCAAACCTCTAGCGATTAAATTGACAGTTCTAAGATTACGGATAATGTCAATAGACTCATCAAGGGTAGGATGCAAAGGATCAACATGAGGCGCACAAGGGCTAGTAATGTACTTGTTCAAATGATATTCATTGAAAATCTCAAGCACTTCAATTTTCCACTCATGAAAGTACTCTCCATCAAGAATAGGCACTCTACGTCTAAGACTCCCCAACGTAGACTCGTCCATCTTCCTCCGAAGGTGTTTAAACCAAAGCAATGGAGACCATAGCTTTGATACCAATTGAAAGGATCGAGAAGAGGTGTCTAGAGGGGGGTGAATAGACTCTTAACAGAAAGTTGCAGTTTTTATTTTCTTCAAGTTAAGGTGGAGTTTTAGCACAAGTTTAAACATTCACAATACATATCAAGCAAGCATGACAAGAGTATGTGAGCAGCGGAAAGTAAAGCATGCAATTTGCAAGAATGTAGAAAGATATGGGATTGGAGTGTGCAAACACAATTGGAGACACGGAGATTTTTGGCGTGGTTCTGATAGGTGGTGCTATCGTACATCCACGTTGATGGAGACTTCAACCCACGAAGGGTACAGGTGTGCGAGTCCATGGAGGGCTCCACCCACGAAGGGTCCACGAAGAAGAAACCTTGATCTATCCCCAGCATGGCCATCTCCCACGAAGGACTTGCCTCACTAGGGTAGATCTTCACGAAGTAGGCGATCTCCTTGCCCATACACACTTCTTGGTTAACCTCCACAATCTTGACGGAGGCTCCCAAGTGACACTGAAAGTGCAACTATCCCTGGGTGGTTTTCATAATTCCTAACAACATATAGCTCATTGAGCTAATGCTATTTTAAGATAACTATTTCAGGAAAGCTCAATGATTGGCATGACATGGATTAGAAAGTGGACCCCTCAAAATGCTAAGGACAAAAGATTGGCTCAAGCTCAAAGCACAACTCTACATTTTACTTTCTATGATCCAAGATCACATTGAGTCCATAGGAAAAGCCAATACTATTAAAAGGGGGTGAGGTGTTGCTTAATGAGTTACTTGCTCAAAATGCTTAGTGATATGCTCCAAAAACCCTCAACTACTTTCTCATATCCACATATGTCCCAAAACCAAAAGTCAAACTCGGCCCCACCGAAATCTTCTATCCGGCGCCACCGAGTTCACTTGACATAGCCACTGCCACAAACCCTAGTCACTTCGGTCTCACCGATGGGATCTCGGTTCACCATGAGATGGGATTGAAACCTCTTTGTTTCCCTTCGTAACGTTTCGGTCCAACCGAGGAGGGTCCCATGAGCGATCGGTCCCACCGAGCAATGCAAACTCTCTGTTTCCCCTTCGTAACGTTTCGGTCTAACCGAGATGAGCGAATCGGTCCCACCGAGTTTGCCTGACCAACTCTCTGTTTGTCTATATTACCAAAATCGGTCCCACCGAGTTTGTGTAATCGGTCTCACCTGAGATTACGTTATGCCCTAACCCTAATGGAATCGGTCCCACCGAGTTGACATGTCGGTCCCACCGAAAATCCTAACGTTCACATTTTGAACTAAATCGGTCTGACCGAGTTTTTAATTCGGTCCCACCGAGTTTGGTGATTTGTGTGTAACGGTTAGATTTTGGT
>NC_053023.1:389335941-389338751 GCF_003073215.2 Triticum urartu | reverse complement strand
AATGTTTTGACATCCTATCTGCAAGATTTCATAAATAATGCAGTAATCGCTAATATAATTCCAACAGACTCTTAGCATCGCTACGAGTGAGAAAGTCTCATCGTAGTCAACTCCTTGAACTTGTCGGAAAACATCTTAACGACAAGTCGAGCTTTCTTAATGGTGATACTTACCATCATTGTCCGTCTTCCTTTTAAAATCCATATGTACCTAACAGCCTTACGACCATCAAGTAGTTCTTCCAAAGTCTACACTTTGTTTTTATGGATCCTCTCTCGGATTTTATGGCCTCGAGCCATTTATCGGAATCCGGGCCCACCATCGCTTCTCCATAGCTCGTAGGTTCATTGTTGTCTAGCAACATGACTTCCAAGACAGGATTACGTACCACTCTGAAGTAGTACGCATCCTTGTCATCCCACGAGGTTTGGTAGTGACTTGATCTGAAGTTTCATGATCACTATCATAAGCTTCCACTTCAATTGGTGTAGGTGCCACAGGAACAACTCCCTGTGCCCTGCCACACACTAGTTGAAGAGACGGTTCAATAACCTCATCAAGTCTCCACCATCCTCCCACTCAATTCTTTCGAGAGAAACTTTTCCTCGAGAAAGGACCCGATTCTAGAAACAATCCCTTATTGCTTTTGATCTGAGACAGGAGGTATACCCAACTGTTTTGGGTGTCCTATGAAGATGCATTTATCCGCTTTGGGTTCGAGCTTATCAGCCTGAAACTTTTTCACATAAGCGTCGCAGCCCCAAACTTTTAAGAAATGACAGCTTAGGTTTCTCTAAACCATAGTTCATACGGTGTCATCTCATCGGAATTACGTGGTGCCCTATTTAAAGTGAATGTGGTTGTCTCTAATGCCTAACCCATAAACTATCGTGGTAATTCGATAAGAGACATCATGGTATGCATCATATCCAATAGGGTGCAGTTATGATGTTCGGACACACCATCATACTATGGTGTTTCAGGCTGTATTAGTTGTGAAACAATTTCCACAATGTCTTAATTCTGTGCCAAACTCGTAATTCAGATATTCATCTCTATGATCATATCATAGATATTTTATCCTCTTGTCACGACGATCTTTCAACTTCACCCTGAAATTACTTGAACCTTTCAATAATTCAGACTCGTGATTCATCAAGTAAATATACTCAACATCTACTCAAATCATCTGTGAAGTAAGAACATAACGATATCCACTACACGCCTCAGCACTCATTTGACTGCACACATCAAAATGTATTACTTCCAACAAGTTGCTTTCTAGTTCCATTTTACTGAAAACGAGGCTTTCAGTCATCTTGCCCATGTGGTATGATTTGCATGTCTCAAGTGATTCAAAATCAAGTGAGTCCAAACGGTCCATTTGCATGGAGTTTCTTCATGCATATACACCAATAGACATGGTTCGCATGTCTCAAACTTTTCAAAAACGAGTGAGCCCAAAGATCCATCAACATGGAGCTTCTTCATGCGTTTTATACCGATATGACTTACGTGGCAGTGCCACAAGTAGGTGGTACTATCATTACTATCTTATATCTTTTGGCATGAACATGTGTATCACTACGATCGAGATTCAATAAACCATTCATTTTAGGTGCAAGACCATTGAAGGTATTATTCAAATAAACAGAGTAACCATTATTCTCCTTAAATGAATAACCGTATTGCGAATAGACATAATCCAATCATGTCTATGCTCAACGCAAACACCAATCTCGATGGTAGAGGGAGCGTGCGATGCTTGATCACATCAAGCTTGGGAAAAAAAACTTCCAACACATATCGCCAGCTCACCTTTAGCTAGTCTCCGTTTACTCCGCAGCCTTTTATTTCGAGTTACTAACACTTAGCAACCGAACCGGTATCTAATACCATGGTGCTACTAGGAGTACTAGTAAAGTACACATTACACATGTATATCCAATATACTTCTATCGACCTTGCCAGCCTTCTCTCTACCAAGTATCTAGGGTAATTCTGCTCCAGTGGCTGTTCCCCTTATTACAGAAGCACTTAGTCTCGGGTTTGGGTTCAACCTTGGGTTTCTTCACTAGAGCAGCAGCTGAATTGCCGTTTCATGAAGTATCCCTTTGCCCTTGCCCTTCTTGAAACTAGTGGTTTCACCAACCATCAACAATTGATGCTCCTTCTTGATTTCTACTTTTGTGGTGTCAAACATCGCGAATATCTCAAGGATCATCATATATGTCCCTGATATATTATAGTTCATCACGAAGCTCTAGCAGCTTGGTGGTAATGACTTCGGAGAAACATCACTATCTCATCTGGAAGATCAACTCCCACTCGATTCAAATGATTGTTGTACTCAGACAATCTGAGCACAAGCTCAACAATTGAGCTTTTCTCCCTTAGTTTGCAGGCTAAGAAAATCGTCGGATCTTATACCTCTTGACGTGGGCACGAGCCTGAAATCCCAATTTCAGCCCTCGAAACATCTCATATGTTCGCGACGTTTCAAAACGTCTTCGGTGCCTCAACTCTAAACCGTTTAACTGAACTATCCGTAGTTATCAAAATGTGTATGTCAGATGTTCGCAACATCCACAGACGACATTCGAGGTTCAGCACACTGAGCGGTGCATTAAGGACATAAGCCTTCTATGAAGCAATGAGGACAATCCTCAGTTTACGGACCTAGTCCGCATAATTGCTACTATCACTTTCAACTAAATTTTCTCTAGGAACATATCTAAACAGTAGAACTGAAGCGCGAGCTACGACATAATTTGCTGAAGACCTTTTGACTATGTTCAGGATAATTAAGT
>NC_053023.1:389323441-389330941 GCF_003073215.2 Triticum urartu | reverse complement strand
CATTGATGTTCATAAAGTACTCCCTCCGTCCCAAAATTCTTGTCTTAGATTTGTCTAGATACGGATGTATCAAGTCACATTTTAGTATTAGATACATCCGTATCTAGACAAATCTAAGACAAGAAATTTGGGACAGAGGGAGTAGTTGAAAGTAATCTATAAGAAATCAGTGTCAACCTCTCGCATGTTTTGGTCAAAAGAGGAATTTAGAACCGTCATTTGGCACACTAAAATCACATGCAAGATCACCCAGAAAGTTGTACTACCAGTACTAGTACTGCGTGTTAGATGAAAAAACACGATCAAGATCGAGAAAAAGATCGTCAACAAGAGACATTACCTGGACTTGCTTAATGAGGGATCCCGGAGAGGGGGGCTTGGACAGGGCGATGGCTTTGAGCTTGTCTGCGGTAGTCTCGGCGGGGTGCTTGCGCTTCTTCGTACCATGAGCCTCGACGGTTTTGGCCAGAGCCATAGACATCACGTCGGCCGGTGCTCCGGCATCCATCCAGAGAGGAAGCTGAGAGAGAAGAGTGAAAGGAGGAACGAGATGAGGGAGAAGCGAAGCGAGTGGGGGTTTTCTTCAAGAGAGGAAGCTGAGAGAGAAGAGTGAAATGATGGTTGCTTCGTCCGTCCAACTTACTGCTGGAAAGGAGGGGGTTTTGTGATTTGACGGCTCATTGGGCATTACTGCGGCGGTTCGATCGGGGTAGTCTACCGTCACTCTACTACGGAGTAATTTAGTGCATGGCTGGTGGACCCATGGTGCTGGCTGTCCCAAGTGCATCTAGTGCCACCCCTAGTTGGTTTTGGAGTATTGACGACAAACCTAGTTGAGGGACTAATGTGTTTGTGAGAATTGCAGGATAACACAGGTAGAAGTCCCTCATTGATTCGGTTTTCCTACCAGAGATGACCCCTAAAAATGTATGAAGACATTGAAGTCAGAGGTGGTATGTGAAGACATTCACATTGAAGACTATGATAAGAGAAGACATCGCGTGAAGACTATGGAGCGCGAAGACTTAGCAGTTTCGTCGTTCTGTGTTTTTCTTTGTTGAGTCATAGGAACCACCGTACTGTTAAGTGGGGTCCAAGAGAACCAGTCAGAATGACTGAAGTGATGCTTAACCAAAATCCTATGTCTTCGAGTGAAGACTATGAGAGCAAATCTTGTCCAGAGTTGGATAAGTCAGCTTTGCTTGTAGCCCAAGTAAAGTTGCCGTGTGTGTTTGAAATCTGACCGTTGGAACACGTGTCAGTTCCTTAGTGACCCAGGGTCATTTCGGACAAATCAGGTCGGGTTGCCTAGTGGCTATAAATAGCCCACCCCCTACAACCATAAACGGTTGGCTGCTCAGAGTTAGAGTACGGCTTTTGTCGTTTGAGAGCAACCCACCTTCGAAGCCTTTGAGAGAGAATTCCTTGCGAGGATAAAGCCCTAAACACCCAGAGCCAAAGAGTGTTAGGCATCACTTAGTCTTCCTGTCTGTGATCTGAAGACTTATTACACTTGAGGACTGTGAATCCTCCAGCCGGTTAGGCGTCGCGTTCTGAGCATCCAAGAGTCATTGTGGATCGCCGGTGAACGAAGTCTGTGAAGGTTTGGAAGTCTACCTTGAAGACTTACCAGAGTGATTGGGCGAGGTCTGTGTGACCTTAGCTCAAGGGGAATACGGTGAGGACTGAGTGTCCTGAGCTGCGTGTTCAGGACTGGGTGTCCGGGACTGTGTGTCCTCAGGTTTAAATACCTAGCCGCCCTAACCAGGACGTACAACTGTCACCGCCGTTGGAACTGGTCTACCAAACCTTTGTCTTCACCAAGCGCACTGGTTCTATCTTTCCCATCTCTTTATTGACAGTTGGTCCTTGTGAAGTCATTGCCTATTTGCATTGTCCATTTGTCTTCACCGTGTGACTGTTTGTTCAGATTGGTTTCATATTATCTTCCATCTTGATCCATACTGCCTAGCTGCTGTTAGTCTTTGTGCTTTCACTTCATTGAATACTTGACTATGGCTTGTCTAGGGCAGTCTACCTTTTTCTGCATGGTTATAGGTTCATTACTATCGTTTGTCTTCAAAACTCCCATGTTTTGAAGACTTTCATAAAAATCACCTATTCACCCCCTCTAGTCGATATAACGCACTTTCAATTGGTATCTGAGAAAGGTACTCCCTTGTTCTGTGTGATTTTGGTTTAACCGCCTGGAGTTTTAGTTACGTCGACCACAGGAATGAAGACTGTGTCATGCCCCATCTTTGACGGTCACGAGTATCCCAAGTGGAAGGCCATGATGAAGAAGCGCCTCATGGTGATGAACAGCGAGCTGTGGACCGTCACTGAGATTGGTCTGACTGATCTGTACAAGATGGCGGAAGCTGATGACATTCGCAAGTACACTCTTCTTAACCTTACGGCGAAGGACGTCATCTGCTCCTATCTGTCTCAAAATCAGTTCAGGAATATCATGCATCTCGATCATGCGAAGCTTATCTAGGACCGTCTCTCTGAGGTCTATGAAGGTCATCGAACTCGTCATGATCCTTGGTTTGAGGACTTTAAGGAATCTCTCAAAGCGATGACATTCGAACCAGAATCATCATCTTCTGCATCATGCCTTATGGCAAAAGATGCTAAGGTAATTGAATGCTATCTATCTGAATCCAGTAATGATGAATCTGGTGATGAATTTGGACCCAGCTATGCAAAACTTGCTTCCCTTGCCACTAAACAACAGAAAGCTATGAAACATATTCAAAAACTGTTAGACAAAAGCGATGACCTGTTGGACGATAAAATGACTCGATCTCAGTCCTTAATTGAAGACATAAAAAATCTTCATGTTAAGTATGAGGAACTTGAAAGTCGTCATGAAACGCTCTCACCAACTCATGAAAAGATTTCCTATGATTATCTTCAAAGGAAGCAAGAACTCGAGAAATTGAGAGCGGCTCATGAAGATCTTCAAAAGGAAAACGAGTCACTTCGCGCTGAACAGATCAGTTCCGCTCAGGAAGGATTTGAACCACCATGTCTTAAATGCATTGAGCATGATAACGCTACTTCTGTTGCTGAAGGTTCTACTGCTGCTACTGTTGCAATATCTTCAACTGCTGATGTGGTAACTAACCCCTCTGCTGAGGATACCACTGCTATTGCTGATGAGAATGCTAGGTTGAAGACATTGCTTGAAACAGGGATGTTCAAAAGTCTCAAAGGGCATCAGACACTATGTGATGTCCTCAAAAGGCAGATCCTGAACAGAAACCCTAGGAAAGAGGGTGTTGGGTTCGAAAGGAAAATGAATGCTGATGGCTCTTACTGAAAACCTGAGCAGTACCCCAAAACCACATGGGTTGATGCAAAGGAACCTTCAGCGGATCCATCCACCCTATCTGGCTTCACTTGTGCTAATCCCATTGTTATTGATGAATCCTTTGATGCAAACTATAAACTGTTTAAGAATCAAAATGGTGAAGTGTTTGCCAGGTATATTGGTACTAACTGCAGGAATGGGCCACCTATGAAGAAAGTCTAGGTGCCAAAAAGATGTTTGGAGAATATTCCTGTGAATGTCGTCATGACACCACACATGAAGAAGACAAACCCCAGACCACAGGCTTCATACGGTCCAAAAGCTTCATACAGACAGAGGACTCACCTGAGTCGCACTAACGCAAATGTTTTGCAGGGAAAACCTTACTCAGACCTATGAATATGAGTGTGTTTCATCAAACCGCCATGTTCATAAGACCAAGAACTACTCTGCTTATTCTTATGAGTACTATTGTCCACTTGCAAAACTTTTTGCTAGGGCTCCAAAGCCAAAGTTCTCAGATGCTGACTTAGACTCATTGCTTCGAAGCCACCCTTGAAGATGTGGGTGGCTAAGAAAGCTTAACTCTCTTTTGCAGGGAAAGGTCTCCAGCCGAAAACCAAAATCGTCTGACGCTATTGCTGGGGACCTTAAACATCTTGTAGGGCGCAAGATCAAATGCCCAAATGGTCTTATTATGTACTTTGTTCCTGAGTCGCTTGCTACTTGCCCTATCAGTCCTAATCTCGATCTAAGCTTTCATAATCCACTGGTTCGTCAAATGTTTTTGCTTCACAATTCTCTTCGTGAAGCCTATCCCCCTAACTGCACTGTAGGGTACGACACCAGCTGCTTCAGAATGGATTATTGATAGTGGGTGTACAAATCACATGACTGGCAAAAGCTTCTTATGGACTCAACCTTACGTCCATCTGACAAGAGTCACATCACATTTGCTGACACTGGTAAAAGTAAGGTATTGGGTCTAGGTAGAGTTGCAATCTCAAAGGATCAACATGGATAAAGTCATGCTTGTTGAATCCCTTGGTTTCAACTTAATGTCTGTCTCAATGCTTTGCGATTTAAACATGATTGTGATGTTTGGAAAATATCGTTGCCTTGTTCTAATGGAATCTGACAAGTCTCTAGTGTTTGAAGGGTATCGGAAAGATGATTTGTACGTGGTAGATTTCTCAGCAGGACCACAACTTGCCGTATGTCTTCTAGCAAAAGCTTCTGAATGCTGGCTCTGGCATCGGAGGCTAGGGCATGCTGGCATGAGGAACTCCACACCCTTGCAAGGAAGAAGCATGTCATAGGCATCGAGGGCGTCAAGTTCAAGAAGGATCACTTATGCGGTGCCTGTGAAGCAGGAAAGATGACGAGGGCCAAGCATCCCTCGAAGACAATCATGACAACGACTCAACCCTTCGAACTGCTCCACATGGATCTTTTTCGGTCCCACTCATTACTCAACTCTTACTACACTGCTTGTCTCTATGGCTTTGTCATTGTTGATGATTATTCAAGATATACTTGGGTGCATATAATCCTCTACAAGACTGAAGTGCAGGATGTCTTCAGACGCTTCGCCAATCGAGCCATGAACAACTATGGCGTCAAGATCAAGCACATCAGAAGTGACAATGGCACTGAATTCAAGAACACTGGTCTAGACACTTATCTTGATACTTTGGGCATCACACATGAATTCTCAGCTCCGTACACACCGCAGCAGAATGCGTCGTGGAACGCAAGAACAGAACACTCATTGAGATGGCCCGGACAATGCTTGATGAATACAAGACTCCAAGAAAGTTCTGGCCTGAAGCCATTGATACTGCATGCCATATCATCAACCGTGTTTATCTTCACAAGCTTCTCAACAAGACATCCTATGAGCTCCTTACTGGCAAGAAGCCAAATGTCAGTTACTTCAGAGTATTTGGTGCCAGGTGCTGGATCAAGGATCCACATCACACTTCAAAATTTGCACCAAAAGCACATGAAGGTTTTATGCTTGGATATGGAAAGGATTCGCACTCCTACAGAGTCTTCAACCTTTTTCACTATAAAGTGGTTGAAACAGTGGATGTGCGGTTCGATGAGACTAACGGGTCACAAAGAGAGCACCTGCCAAACGTGCTAGATGAAGTTACATCCAGTGAATCAATCAAACTTATGGGAACTGGAGAAATCATACCATCTGAATCTCCGCCTGAAGAGGAACTTATCCTCTCCGCACCTGATCAAACTGAAGACAATGCTCAGCCTGAAGACAATCCTTCTAACGATGACAATGATCAGCAAGAGCAAAATCTTCGTCCTGTACATCCTCGTGTTGCAAATGAAGTACAGATTGAGAGAATATTTGATAGCATCAATGCACCAGGTCCACTCACTCGTTCGAGGGCAACGCAGCTAGCAAATTTCTGTGGGCACTTCGCATTCGTCTCAATCTGAACCCAAGAAAGTTGAAGAAGCCTTCATGGAACCTGAATGGATTCAAGCTATGCAAGAAGAGCTTCAACAGTTTGAGCTGAATAATGTATGGGAACTGGTTAAGCGTCCTGATCCTCGCAAGCACAATATAATAGGCACCAAATGGATATATCGCAACAAGCAAGATGAGCATGGTCAAGTTGTCAGAAACAAAGCTCGTCTCGTTGCTCAAGGGTACACTCAAGTTGAAGGGATTGACTTCGATGAAACATTTGCTCCTGTGGTTAGACTTGAAGCCATACGCATACTTCTGGCCTATGCAAATCATCATAACATTCTTCCGTATCAAATGGATGTGAGGAGCGCTTTTCTCAATGGCAAGATTGAAGAAGAAGTGTATGTTGCACAACCGCCTGGCTTTGAAGATCCAAAACATCCTGACATGGTGTACAAGCTCAACAAGGCACTGTATGGCCTCAAACAAGCCCCTCGGGCTTCGTATGACACACTCACAGACTTCCTGAAGAGCAAAGGCTTCAAATCTGGTTCCCTCGACCCCACTCTCTTCACGAAGACATATGATGGTGAACTGTTTGTGTGCCAAATATATGTGGATGACATTATCTTCGGCTGCACCAATCAGAAATACAGTGAAGAGTTTGGATATATGATGCAAGAGCAATATCAGATGTCCATGATGGGTGAGCTGAAGTTCTTCCTTGGTCTTCAAATACGCCAGCAACGCAACGGCATCTTCAGATCTCAAGAGAAGTACCTCAAAGATTGCCTGAAGAAATTTGGGATGCAAGACTGCAAAGGCTTCACGACGCCAATGCCAGCCAAACATCATCTAGGTCCTGACGACAATAGTAAAGAGTTTGATCAAAAGGTATACCGCTCCATGATGGGTTCTTTGCTTTATTTATGTGCATCTAGGCCAGATATCATGCTTAGTGTTTGCATGTGTGCCCGGTTCCAAGCGGCATCAAAGGAATCGCATCACTTAGCTGTGAAGCGAATTCTCATATATTTGGCTCAAACCCCAACACTAGGATTATGGTATCCAAAGGGCTCAGAGTTTGATCTAGTTGGATTCTCGGATGCTGATTATGCTGGTGACAAGGTGGATCGCAAGTCTACATCAGGCACATGTCATTTTCTGGGACGATCACTTGTATGTTGGTCTTCAAAGAAGCAGAACTGTGTATCTCTCTCCACTGCTGAATCTGAATACATTGCTGCTGGATCTTGCTGCGCTCAGCTTCTATGGATGAAGCAAACACTCAAAGACTATGGCATTCATCTGAAGCAAGTGCCACTCTACTGCGACAATGAAAGCGCCATCAAGATTGCCAACAACCCAGTTCAGCACTCGAAGACAAAGCACATTGAAATGTCATCACTTTCTCAGAGATCATGTTGTGAAGGAAGATATTGATATCATACACGTCAACACTGAAGAGCAATTGGCAGATATCTTCACCAAGCCCTTGATGAGAAGAGATTTTGCAAGTTACGGTGTGAGCTAAATATCTTGGAATCCTCAAATGTCCTGTGATCAGGCACACATCCTAACACTTATGCATATTGATGACTTAGATGTGCAACACACGAAGTAAAGTATATCTTCAATCAATGAAGACATACATTCTAAGTGTGAATACATTAATGTGGAAATTTGACTTCGGAGCGCCACGATAATTGTGCGCCGTGTCTGGGTCTAATACTTCCTATACGTG
>NC_053023.1:389283680-389322441 GCF_003073215.2 Triticum urartu | reverse complement strand
GTGTCCGAACATCATAACTGCACCCTATTGGATATGATGCATACCATGATGTCTCTTATCGAATTACCACGATAGTTTATGGGTTAGGCATTAGAGACAACCACATTCACTTTAAATAGGGCACCACGTAATTCCGATGAGATGACACCGTATGAACTATGGTTTAGAGAAACCTAAGCTGTCATTTCTTAAAAGGTTTGGGGCTGCGACGCTTATGTGAAAAAGTTTCAGGCTGATAAGCTCGAACCCAAAGCGGATAAATGCATCTTCATAGGACACCCAAAACAGTTGGGTATACCTCCTGTCTCAGATCCGAAAGCAATAAGGGATTGTTTCTAGAATCGGGTCCTTTCTCGAGGAAAAGTTTCTCTCGAAAGAATTGAGTGGGAGGATGGTGGAGACTTGATGAGGTTATTGAACCGTCTCTTCAACTAGTGTGTGGCAGGGCACAGGAAGTTGTTCCTGTGGCACCTACACCAATTGAAGTGGAAGCTTATGATAGTGATCATGAAACTTCAGATCAAGTCACTACCAAACCTCGTGGGATGACAAGGATGCGTACTACTTCAGAGTGGTACGTAATCCTGTCTTGGAAGTCATGTTGCTAGACAACAATGAACCTACGAGCTATGGAGAAGCGATGGTGGGCCCGGATTCCGATAAATGGCTCGAGGCCATAAAATCCGAGAGAGGATCCATGTATGAAAACAAAGTGTAGACTTTGGCAGAACACTCGATGGTCGTAAGGCTGTTGAGTGCAGATGGATTTTAAAAGGAAGACGGACAATGATGGTAAATGTCACCATTAAGAAAGCTCGACTTGTCGTTAAGAAGTTTCCGACAAGTTCAAGGAGTTGACTACGATGAGACTTTCTCACTCGTAGCGATGCTAAGAGTCTGTTGGAATTATATTAGCGATTACTGCATTATTTATGAAATCTTGCAGATAGGATGTCAAAACATTGTTTCCTCGACGATTTTTTGAGGAAAGGTTGTATGTGATACAACCGGAAGGTTTTGTCAATCCTGAAAGATGCTAATAAGTATGCAAAGCTCCAGCAATCCTTCTAGGGACTGGAGTAAGCATCTCGGAGTTGGAATGTATGCTTTGATGAGATGATCAAAGATTTTGGGTGTATACAAAGTTTATGAGAAACTTGTATTTCCAAAGAAGTGAGTGGGAGCACTATAGAATTTCTGATGAAGTATATGTTGTTGACATATTGTTGATCAGAAATGACGTAGAATTTCTGGAAAGCATATAGGGTTATTTGGAAAGTTTTTCAATGGAAAGCCTGGATTAAGCTACTTGAACATTGAGCATCAAGATCTATAAGGATAGATCAAAACGCTTAATGGTACTTTCAAATGAGCACATACCTTGACATGATCTTGAAGGTGTTCAAGATGGATCAGTCAAAGAAGGAGTTCTTGCCTGAGTTGTAAGGTATGAAGTTAAGACTTAAAGCTCGACCACGGCAGAAATAGAGAGAAAGGACGAAGGTCGTCCCCTATGCTTAAGACATAGGCTCTACAGTATGCTATGCTGTGTACCGCACCTGAAATGTGCCTTGCCATGAGTCAGTCAAGGGGTACAAGAGTGATCCAAGAATGGATCACAAGACAGCGGTCAAAGTTATCCTTAGTAACTAGTGGACTAAGGAATTTTCTCGATTATGGAGGTGGTAAAAGAGTTCGTCGTAAAGGGTTACGCCGATGCAAACTTTGACACTAATCCAGATATTCTGAGTAGTAAGACTGGATTCGTATAGTAAGAACAGTTATTTGGATAGCTCCAAATGTAGCGTAGTAGTTGCATCTACAAGATGACATAGAATTGCGAAGTACATACGGATCTGAAAAGATTCAGACCCGTTGACTATAACATCTCTACAAGCATAACATGATCAAACCCAGAACTCATCGAGTGTTAATCACATGGTAATGTGAACTAGATTATTGACTCTAGTAAACTCTTTGGGTGTTAGTCACATGGGGATGTGACCTTGAGTATAGTTCAAGCTTCCAAACCTGACCTGATGGCCAGGGGCGTAGCTCTCGATCTGCTCCAGATGCCCAAGCGAGTTGGCCCGTAGTACGAAGCCGCCGAATACGAAGATCTGCCTGTTGGAAATATGCCCTAGAGGCAATAATAAATTAGTTATTATTATATTTCCTTGTTCATGATAATCGTTTATTATCCATGCTAGAATTGTATTAATAGGAAACTCAAATACATGTGTGGATACATAGACAACACCATGTCCCTACTAAGCCTCTAGTTGACTAGCTCGTTGATCAATAGATGGTTACGATTTCCTGACCATGGACATTGGATGTCATGATAACGGGATCACATCATTAGGAGAATGATGTGATGGACAAGACCCAATCCTAAGCCTAGCACAAGATCTGTAGTTCGTATGCTAAAGCTTTTCTAATGTCAAGTATCATTTCCTTAGACCATGAGATTGTGCAACTCCCGGATACCGTAGGATGCTTTGGGTGTGCCAAACGTCACAACGTAACTGGGTGGCTATAAAGGTACACTACAGGTATCTCCGAAAGTGTCTGTTGGGTTGGCACGAATCGAGACTGGGATTTGTCACTTCGTGTAAACGGAGAGGTATCTCTGGGCCCACTCGGTAGGACATCATCATAATGTGCACAATGTGATCAAGGAGTTGATCACGGGATGATGTGTTACGGAACGAGTAAAGAGACTTGCCGGTAACGAGATTGAACAAGGTATCGGGATACCGACGATCGAATCTCGGGCAAGTATCGTACCGATAGACAAAGGGAATTGTATACGGGATTGATTAAGTCCTTGACATCGTGGTTCATCCGATGAGATCATCGTGGAACATGTGGGAGCCAACATGGGTATCCAGATCCCGCTGTTGGTTATTGACCGGAGAGTCATCTCGGTCATGTCTGCATGTCTCCCGAACCCGTAGGGTCTACACACTTAAGGTTCGGTGATGCTAGGGTTATAGAGATATTAGTATGCGGTAACCCGAAAGTTGTTCGGAGTCCCGGATGAGATCCCGGACGTCACGAGGAGTTCCGGAATGGTCCGGAGGTAAAGAATTATATATAGGAAGTGCTATTTCGGCCATCGGGACAAGTTTCGGGGTCACCGGTATTGTACCGGGACCACCGGAAGGGTCCCGGGGGTCCACCGGGTGGGGCCACCTGCCCCGGGGGGCCACATGGGCTCTAGGCGGTGCGCCTTGGCCTATATGGGCCAAGGGCACCAGCCCCAAGAGGCCCATGCGCCAAGAATCAAGGGAGAGGAAGAGTCCTAAAAGGGGAAGGCACCTCCGAGGTGCCTTGGGGAGGAGGGACTCCTCCCAGGGCACCCTTCCTTGGAGGAAGGGCCAAGGCTGCACCTCCCCCCTCTCCCTTGGCCCTATATATAGTGGTGGGGAAGGGAGGGCAGCAAAACCTAAGCCCTGGCGCCTCCGTCTCCCTCCCATGACACATCTCCCTCCTCCCGCAGCGCTTGGCGGAAGCCCTGTTGGAATCCCGCTACTTCCACCACCACGCCGTCGTGCTGCTGGATCTCCATCAACCTCTCCTCCCCCCTTGCTGGATCAAGAAGGAGGAGACGTCGCTGCTCCGTATGTGTGTTGAACGCGGAGGTGCCGTCCGTTCGGCGCTAGGATCATCGGTGATTTGGATCACGACGAGTACGACTCCATCAACCCCGTTCTCTTGAACGCTTCCGCGCGATCTACAAGGGTATGTAGATCCATCCTCCCTCGTTGCTAGATGACTCCATAGATAGATCTTGGTGACACGTAGGAAAATTTTGAATTTATGCTACGTTTCCCAACAGTGGCATCATGAGCTAGGTCTATGCGTAGTTTCTATGCACGAGTAGAACACAAAGTAGTTGTGGGCGTTGATTTTGTTCAATATGCTTGCCGTTACTAGTCTTATCTTGATTCGGTGGCATCGTGGGATGAAGCGGCTCGGACCGACCTTACACGTACTCTTACGTGAGACTGGTTCCACCGACTGACATGCACTAGTTGCATAAGGTGGCTAGCGGGTGTCTGTCTCTCCCACTTTAGTCGGAACGGATTCGATGAAAAGGGTCCTTATGAAGGGTAAATAGCAATTGGCATATCACGTTGTGGTTTTGCGTAGGTAAGAAACGTTCTTGCTAGAAACCCATAGCAGCCACGTAAAACATGCAAACAACAATTAGAGGACGTCTAACTTGTTTTTGCAGGGTATGCTATGTGATGTGATATGGCCAAGAAGAATGTGATGAATGATATGTGATGTATGAGATTGATCATGTTCTTGTAATAGGAATCACGACTTGCATGTCGATGAGTATGACAACCGGCAGGAGCCATAGGAGTTGTCTTAATTTATTTATGACCTGCGTGTCAACATAAACGTCATGTAATTACTTTACTTTATTGCTAACCGTTAGCTGTAGTAGTAGAAGTAATAGTTGGCGAGACAACTTCATGAAGACACGATGATGGAGATCATGGTGTCATGCCGGTGACGATGATGATCATGGAGCCCCGAAGATGGAGATCAAAAGGAGCAAAGTGATATTGGCCATATCATGTCACTATTTGATTGCATGTGATGTTTATCATGTTTATGCATCTTGTTTACTTAGAACGACGGTAGTAAATAAGATGATCCCTCATTAAAATTTCAAGAAAGTGTTCCCCCTAACTGTGCACCGTTGCGACAGTTCGTTCGTTTCTAAGCACCACGTGATGATCGGGTGTGATAGATTCCAACGTTCACATACAACGGGTGTAAGACAGATTTACACATTTAAACACTTAGGTTGACTTGACGAGCCTAGCATGTACAGACATGGCCTCGAAACACAGAAGACCGAAAGGTCGAGCATGAGTCGTATAGAAGATACGATCAACATGAAGATGTTCACCGATGTTGACTAGTCCGTCTCACGTGATGATCGGACACGACCTAGTTGACTTGGATCATGTAATCACTTAGATGACTAGAGGGATGTCTATCTGAGTGGGAGTTCACAAGAATGACTTAATTATCCTGAACATAGTCAAAAGGTCTCGGCGAATTATGTCGTAGCTCGCGCTTCAGTTTCTACTTTTTAGATATGTTCCTAGAGAAAAATTTAGTTAAAAGATTGATAGTAGCTATTATGCGGACTAGGTCCGTAAACTGAAGGTTTGTCTCATTGCTTCATAGAAGGCTTATGTCCTTAATGCACCGCTCAGTGTGCTGAACCTCGAACGTTGTCTATGGATGTTGCGAACATCTGACATACACATTTTGATAACTACGTGATAGTTCAGTTAAACGGCTTAGAGTTGAGGCACCGAAGACGTTTTGAAACGTCGCGAAACATATGAGATGTTTCGAGGGCTGAAATTGGGATTTCAGGCTCGTGCCCACGTCAAGAGGTATAAGACCTCCGACGATTTTCTTAGCCTGCAAACTAAGGGAGAAAAGCTCAATTGTTGAACTTGTGCTCAGATTGTCTGAGTACAACAATCGCTTGAATCGAGTGGGAGTTGATCTTCCAGATGAAATAGTGATGGTTCTCCGAAAGTCATTACCACCAAGCTGCTAGAGCTTCGTGATGAACTATAATATATCAGGGACATATATGATGATCCTTGAGATATTCGCGATGTTTGACACCACAAAAGTAGAAATCAAGAAGGAGCATCAATTGTTGATGGTTGGTGAAACCACTAGTTTCAAGAAGGGCAAGGGCAAAAAGGGATACTTCATGAAACGGCAAATCAGCTGCTGCTCTAGTGAAGAAACCCAAAGTTGAACCCAAACCCGAGACTAAGTGCTTCTGTAATAAGGGGAACAGCCACTGGAGCAGAATTACCCTAGATACTTGGTAGATGAGAAGGCTGGCAAGGTCGATAGAAGTATATTGGATATACATTGTTGATGTGTACTTTACTAGTACTCCTAGTAGCACCAGGGTATTAGATACCGGTTCGGTTGCTAAGTGTTAGTAACTCGAAATAAAAGCTACGGAATAAACGGAGACTAGCTAAAGGTGAGCTGACGATATGTGTTGGAAGTGTTTCCAATTTGATATGATCAAGCATCGCACGCTCCCTCTACCATCGAGATTGGTATTAAAACCTAAATAATTGTTATTTGGTGTTTGCGTTGAGAAGACATGATTGGATTATGTCTATCGCAATACGGTTATTCATTTTAAGGAGAATAATGGTTACTCTGTTTATTTGAATAATACCTTCAATGGTCTTGCACCTAAAATGAATGGTTTATTGAATCTCGATCGTAGTGATACACATGTTCATGCCAAAAGATAGTAATGATAGTACCACCTACTTGTGGCACTGCCACGTAAGTCATATCGGTATAAAACGCATGAAGAAGCTCCATGTTGATGGATCTTTGGGCTCACTCGTTTTTGAAAGGTTTGAGACATGCGAACCATGTCTATTGGTGTATATGCATGAAGAAACTCCATGCAAATGGACCGTTTGGACTCACTTGATTTTGAATCACTTGAGACATGCAAATCATACCACATGGGCAAGATGACTGAAAGCCTCGTTTTCAGTAAAATGGAACTAGAAAGCAACTTGTTGGAAGTAATACATTTTGATGTGTGCAGTCCAATGAGTGCTGAGGCATGTAGTGGATATCGTTATGTTCTTACTTCACAGATGATTTGAGTAGATGTTGAGTATATTTACTTGATGAATCACGAGTCTGAATTATTGAAAGGTTCAAGTAATTTCAGGGTGAAGTTGAAAGATCGTCGTGACAAGAGGATAAAATATCTATGATATGATCATAGAGATGAATATCTGAATTACGAGTTTGGCACAGAATTAAGACATTGTGGAAATTGTTTCACAACTAATACAGCCTGGAACACCATAGTGTGATGGTGTGTCCGAACATCATAACTGCACCCTATTGGATATGATGCATACCATGATGTCTCTTATCGAATTACCACGATAGTTTATGGGTTAGGCATTAAAGACAACCACATTCACTTTAAATAGGGCACCACATAATTCCGATGAGATGACACCGTATGAACTATGGTTTAGAGAAACCTAAGCTGTCATTTCTTAAAAGTTTGGGGCTGCGACGCTTATGTGAAAAAGTTTCAGGCTGATAAGCTCGAACCCAAAGAGGATAAATGCATCTTCATAGGACACCCAAAACAGTTGGGTATACCTCCTGTCTCAGATCCGAAAGCAATAAGGGATTGTTTCTAGAATCGGGTCCTTTCTCGAGGAAAAGTTTCTCTCGAAAGAATTGAGTGGGAGGATGGTGGAGACTTGATGAGGTTATTGAACCGTCTCTTCAACTAGTGTGTGGCAGGGCACAGGAAGTTGTTCCTGTGGCACCTACACCAATTGAAGTGGAAGCTTATGATAGTGATCATGAAACTTCAGATCAAGTCACTACCAAACCTCGTGGGATGACAAGGATGCGTACTACTTCAGAGTGGTACGTAATCCTGTCTTGGAAGTCATGTTGCTAGACAACAATGAACCTACGAGCTATGGAGAAGCGATGGTGGGCCCGGATTCCGATAAATGGCTCGAGGCCATAAAATCCGAGAGAGGATCCATGTATGAAAACAAAGTGTAGACTTTGGCAAGAACACTCGATGGTCGTAAGGCTGTTGAGTGCAGATGGATTTTAAAAGGAAGACGGACAATGATGGTAAATGTCACCATTAAGAAAGCTCGACTTGTCGTTAAGATGTTTTCCGACAAGTTCAAGGAGTTGACTACGATGAGACTTTCTCACTCGTAGCGATGCTAAGAGTCTGTTGGAATTATATTAGCGATTACTGCATTATTTATGAAATCTTGCAGATAGGATGTCAAAACATTGTTTCCTCGATGTTTTTTGAGGAAAGGTTGTATGTGATACAAACCGGAAGGTTTTGTCAATCCTGAAAGATGCTAATAAGTATGCAAAGCTCCAGCAATCCTTCTAGGGACTGGAGTAAGCATCTCGGAGTTGGAATGTATGCTTTGATGATGATCAAAGATTTTGGGTGTATACAAAGTTTATGAGAAACTTGTATTTCCAAAGAAGTGAGTGGGAGCACTATAGAATTTCTGATGAAGTATATGTTGTTGACATATTGTTGATCAGAAATGACGTAGAATTTCTGGAAAGCATATAGGGTTATTTGGAAAGTATTTTTCAATGGAAAGCCTGGATTAAGCTACTTGAACATTGAGCATCAAGATCTATAAGGATAGATCAAAACGCTTAATGGTACTTTCAAATGAGCACATACCTTGACATGATCTTGAAGGTGTTCAAGATGGATCAGTCAAAGAAGGAGTTCTTGCCTGAGTTGTAAGGTATGAAGTTAAGACTTAAAGCTCGACCACGGCAGAATAGAGAGAAAGGACGAAGGTCGTCCCCTATGCTTAGACATAGGCTCTACAGTATGCTATGATGTGTACCACCTGAAAGTGTGCCTTGCCATGAGTCAGTCAAGGGGTACAAGAGTGATCCAAGAATGGATCACAGGACAGCGGTCAAAGTTATCCTTAGTAACTAGTGGACTAAGAATTTTCTCGATTATGGAGGTGGTAAGAGTTCGTCCGTAAAGGGTTACGCCTGCAAACTTTGACACTAATCCAGATTATTCTGAGTAGTAAACTGGTTCTTATATAAGAACAGTTGTTTGGAATAGCTCCAAATAGAACGTGGTATCTGCATCTAGGAGATGACATAGAGATTTGTAAAGCACACACGGATCTAACAGGTTCAGATCCGTTGACTATAACATCTCTCACAAGCATAACATGATCAAACTCAGAACTCATCGAGTGTTAATCACATGGTAATGTGAACTAGATTATTGACTCTAGTAAACTCTTTGGGTGTTAGTCACATGGGGATGTGACCTTGAGTATAGTTCAAGCTTCCAAACCTGACCTGATGGCCAGGGGCGTAGCTCTCGATCTGCTCCAGATGCCCAAGCGAGTTGGCCCGTAGTACGAAGCCGCCGAATACGAAGATCTGCCTGTTGGAAATATGCCCTAGAGGCAATAATAAATTAGTTATTATTATATTTCCTTGTTCATGATAATCGTTTATTATCCATGCTATAATTGTATTGATAGGAAACTCAGATACATGTACATAGACAACACCATGTCCCTGGTAAGCCTCTAGTTGACTAGCTCGTTGATCAATAGATGGTTACGGTTTCCTGACCATGGACATTGGATGTCATTGATAACGGGATCACATCATTAGGAGAATGATGTGATGGACAAGACCCAATCCTAAGCATAGCACAAGATCGTGTAGTTCGTATGCTAAAGCTTTTCTAATGTCAAGTATCATTTCCTTAGACCATGAGATTGTGCAACTCCCGGATACCGTAGGAATGCTTTGGGTGTATCAAACGTCACAACATAACTGGGTGACTATAAAGGTGCACTACAGGTATCTCTGAAAGTGTCTGTTGGGTTGGCACAAATCGAGACTGGAATTTGTCACTCCGTGTAAGCGGAGAGGTATCTCTGGGCCCACTCGGTAGGACATCATCATAATGTGCACAATGTGAACAAGGAGTTGATCACGGGATGATGTGTTACGGAACGAGTAAAGAGACTTGCCGGTAACGAGATTGAACAAGGTATCGGGATACCGACGATCGAATCTCGGGCAAGTATCGTACCGATAGACAAAGGGAATTGTATACGGGATTGATTAAGTCCTTGACATCGTGGTTCATCCGATGAGATCATCGTGGACATGTGGGAGCCAACATGGGTATCCAGATCCCGCTGTTGGTTATTGACCGGAGAGTCATCTCGGTCATTGTCCCTTGTCTCCCGAACCCGTAGGGTCTACACACTTAAGGTTCGATGACGCTAGGGTTATAAAGGAAGTTTGTATGTGGTTACCGAATGTTGTTCGGAGTCCCGGATGAGATCCCGGATGTCACGAGGAGTTCTGGAATGGTCCGGAGGTAAAGATTTATATATGGGAAGTCCTGTTTTGGTCACCGGAAAAGTTTCGGGGTTTATCGGTAACGTACCGGGACCACCGGAAGGGTCCCGGGGGTCCACCGGGTGGGGCCACCTGCCCCGGGGGGCCACATGGGCTGTAGGGGTGCGCCTTGGCCTATATGGGCCAAGGGCACCAGCCCCAAGAGGCCCATCGCCAAAGGGATAAGGGAAGGAAGAGTCCTAAAGGGGGAAGGCACCTCCGAGGTGCCTTGGGGGGAGGGGAGGGAAACCTCCCTTGAGCTGCTGCCCCCGGGGAGGATGCTCCTAGGCCGCTAGCCCCTCCCTTCCCCCCTATACATATAGGCGTAGGGAAGCCCCTTCCTTGGAGGAGAGAGGCGCAGACAAGGCTAGGGGGGCGCTGCACCACCCCTTGCGCTCCTTTGGCTCCCTCAATAGGAAGGGAGCGGTACTGGGCGGGAAAGGAAGGGTGCACCGTCCCACATACTAGAGCACATTGCCGCGGGTGCGCCTCTTTCCCCTCCTACTGCACATTTCTATCACCATTTACTTGATTCCTCTCGGCGCGAGCATGGCGCCACTGGTGGATCGTGTGTTGGAATCTTCCGGCCTCATATAGCCAGGCGCAACCCCTAACCAAATGTGGCCCCCCGGGGCAGGTGTGCCCACCAGCAGTCCGAGCACGTCGTGCCTGCTGGTAGTACCTCTGGTGGTCCGGTCAATTCACTAGGTCGACCCCTGCATACATCCTTGAATCCGTATGGCCAGTCCTAACTTAGCACTTCCTCATATATATTGCTTTACCTGGATCCGTCGAAGAACGGCAGGAGTACCGGTCAGCAGACTCCTCGCTTGACGCCGTATTGCGTGTGCGGTAAAGCAGTCTGAGTGATCCGGCACTGCCGTCAACGAGACTTTCGGGTGCTACCTGAGCATATGCTAAGCTAGAGGATGCATAGCGGTATCCAACGAGCAGAGTCACCTTGAAGTGGTTACTACCCATACTGGCACACCCGCGGCTCTCCGTCGGTGGTATGATCCTCCGTAAGTGCGTGCCTTCTCGCCGTGATCACAAGCGGTTGTTAGACTTCAATCCTCCCTCGGTGGCGTAAGATGACTTTCCGGAGTAGAATACTACGACTTTGTCCATTGTTGTGGAACCACGTCAGGGGAAACATGTTTTCGTAATTTATGATACGTTATCCACCATGTGCACTTCATAGAGTCGTAGGTAATTATTGCATGTATAGTTGTCTATGGACGCGGAGTAGAAACAAAGAGTACCGCTTGCCTTTCGGGGCCATGTTGATCACCCGCATCTTCGGTCCATCCTCAGTTCCTACCAACGTGTTTCCCTTCCGACCGCCGTCCTTGGCTCGCTCCCCGCGCCCCCAGCTATCCGCTGGTCAATTCTTTCGCACCTCGCGCTGCGCATGTGCGTGTCCACCACTCGCCAAGCCGCGCTCTCGGATCGACCATTACACGCCTACTACTCCTGGACGTGAGACATGCGCTCACGAACCATGGACACAAATGGCATTAGTGGTGCACTAAGGGTGGCCTCAGCCAGACGGTATCATCGTTCTAATCCATAATTAGTCGGCATCAGCATTCGAGTGAAAAGGGTGCGCTTATTGAAGAGGTACAAATCGGATCAATCTGAGCGATACTCACCGTTGTGGCCTTTTGCTGTAGGTAAAAGACAGTATCCTGCTAGACAGATACTTCAGTAGGCAGCCCACGTAAAACATTCCAAAAGGCAAGCACATTTAAGACCACCATCGGGACGTCTAGGATCCACCGGTTTTTCTTTCGCAGGGTCATCAATCTGCATGCTTCGACTACCATGAACCACCCACCTTTCCCGGCACGCCCAGCTCAATGCCAGTACGCAATCTTCCCATCGATGAGCTTTGCTGTTTATGCTGGGCTGGTATGACTTGGATTTGACATTGTTCCTTCCCTCCTAGTCTAATTGCAAGTGGTCTCCGATTAACATCACGACCCATTGCATGCCTCGCGCCCCCTACTGAACCACTGAGGCTCCTGTAAACACCCCCGCCCCCGCCCACCCTCACCCCCCGCTCCCGCCTCCACGCACTCCACACAGAATACAGCACCCACAAAGACAAGTCACAAACTCGCCTTCAGAAATGTATATATCTCAATCCAAAACAACTTCACACGTCATCTGGATCACTAGTCAACAACATTAGAATCTACGCAAAGGAAAATAGGAATTGTCTTTATTTTACCTCTTCTAGAAAATCATGAGAAAACCAACCAATCTTGATCATTCATCAAAGCATAACCATCGAGAAGTTACTCACGTCCTAAAGGGCGGAGCCTTGCATACTTATAGCATCTTCAGATTGAAAAACTCCGGCTCACCACTCCAAAAACGATAGCTACTAAAGCAATAAACGATTTTCAGGGGACTAAAATCATCTACTCCCTTACTGTCCCTTATTCTACAACAGATCTACCCGGTCTCATGTGCAACTGGCTTACGTGAGTGAGAACGATAGATCAGATTCAACGTCTCGTGACCTGGAGAACCCACATCATTCATGAAGACACGGATGGAGATCATGGTGTCATGCAGGTGACGATGATGATCATGGACGCCGACCTCTGAAAGATTGAGGCGACTTCATGTCTAAAGCAACTGAGTGCTATTTTCATCAGGCTGCTGGCTTCTCAAATCCATACTTCACATCATCCAGACCGTTACCGACCATACTACTTGGAGATTGGCTTCGATTCGTGCTCAGAAGTTGCTGAACACGATTGTTTCATCTATGGCAGTTCTTGTCCGGATTATGTTATGGTCCAGTCACATCCGGAGCCTTTTCCGGGAGTATCACGGTACTTAGCCAACCACACTGTATCTCTCGCTGCAAGCAGCCCTGTAGTCATAGATTTTGTGCAATACAATCACTAGTATCCCCAACAGTCCAACATACTGAGATTAAGTTTTAACACGAAAACGATGATTCCCCCAACTGTGTCTGCACGCTAGTGCGCACACTTGTCACCGTTGCCGACAGTTCACGAGGTGGTAGTGATCCGTTGTTTTGAACTAGAAGCTTTCACCAACGCTGATGATGGATGTGGGATTCAAGCATTCTAATACCAGTTTCACAATACAAGCCTCGCAGCTGTGTAAGTCATGGCGAAGATCTTGATGCCCCAACACGCGAACCAAGCGACACTTAGACTGACTGACTTTGCAACCGTGCGAGCCTACGCATGGCCACTAACGACATGGCCTAGTTTCTGAGGAACAAGACGAAGCGAAACCCGGGACAAAGCGTAACCCATCAAGTCTCCACCGAGCCATCGCAGTCACATCCAAAAATGGCTTATGCCCGAATGAGAAAACTTGTACTTCCAGACAGTAAGAATAAGGAATTCGTTTAAAATATCTCATCAGCATTCAGATACTGAGAAGCAGAGAGGTATAAACAACAAAAATGATTATGAGGTGTCCTCCGATGAGGATCTATTCCCAGTCTCACGTGTCGATCGGCCTCACACGTGCCTGGCATGCAGTTTAGATCTACAGCCCTGGAGAATCATGCTAATTTCATCTTCGAGAAGTCGGACTAGAGGGCAGATGTCTACTCCTGAGTGGCGCGCACTCTCACCCCCAAACTGTATAAAGCAATTTGAAAATCTTTATCCTAGAGTTCCATCTATAGCAAAAAGGATCTTACGACAATTACATATACGTATCATGACCTCGGCCGCTTTTAAGTTCTATCGGCAGATTTTAGATGATATTGTGTCCCTATGAGAAAATTAGTCATTTAAGAGTAAATGTAGGATAGTTATATGTTAATATTAGCGCGGAATACCCTAGGTCCGAAAACATACTGAGGTTTCGTTGGTTACCTCAATTGCTTCATAGAAGGCGTCATGTCTCCTTAATGCATCGAACCTGCTCAGTGTTGCATGAAGACAACCTCTCTCGGGATACAGTTGTCTATGGATGTTGCGACAAATCAGTCATGTCAGGACAATACTACATGTTGTGATGAGAGCCACTGATCTCGATTGGTATTCAGGTCATTAACAACGGCTTAGATTGAGGCGCGGAGACGTTTGAACACAAACAACCATAAACTATGAGAAACATATGAGCAACTGTTTATTGTCGTTGGCCAGCTTTTTAGTTAGTTGGAAGCCTAAGTATTCACAATGATCATTTAATTGCGAGGATTGCCAAATCTCGCATGGCTACAGATTGCCCATCACGTCGATTATCAAAGCTCAGGTATCTAATAGGACCAATATTATACTCGACGAATTTTGCCATTTATTTTAGCTTTACGACAAACTAATGCCGCGAGATAACTTATACCTACCTCATTGTTGAGAACGATCTTTTCACTTCACCCCTTGTAAATACTTGAACCTTTTCAATGCTAACATGTCAATAGTACCTCTGAGCGTGAACATACCAATCAAATCGCGTAAGTATTAAATCGACTTCCGACATGCGAGTTATCTCTGAAATCTCTTCCAGATGAATATGATGTGTCTTCGTGCACAGAAGGCTCATTTAAAACCAACCCAAAATAGACGCGACTTGTCCAAACTACACTTGCTCACATCTCATTGTGATTGCCGTGATGAACCTACTAACATATACAATCAGGGAATCATAGATTCAAAAAATGTTGATATTGAACCTCCATCCCATAGTTCTTCTAAGTCTCCATTTTTACTGTAGAGTAAAACGAGGCTTTTCAAGTCATCGTCTTGCCCGATATGGTGAATTTTGCATGTCTCGAAGTTGATTTGAACAACCAATCACACTGAGTCCAAACAAAAAACGGTCCATCAGTTAGAGCGATCAAGCACAGAGTGGAGCAGGTAGTTCTCTCAATAGCTATTAGATACTGCAATAGAACATGGTTGGCGTGTTCAACCACTGCATGATGTCTCATCATCCACATTGTACCAAAAAACATGAGGCCGCAAAGCATCACATCAAACATGGAGCTCTTCAGGGCAGCGATTAAAAATAACGGATAGAGCTTACTGGCAGTGACTTACAAGTAGCGTGTACTTCTCATTACAGTATTTTGCATAAACTACTTAGATGTGTATCATACATCGAATCATAAACATCGTCATTCAGAATGTATAGAGCGCATTGCAGTATCAAATATCAACAAAATAGAACAATTAATCTGATCTTAGCCCTTTATAAGTGAGAAAAAATACCCGTATCGCCAGAGGTAATCCTCAAACCCAGAGACTTAGAAAAAGATCTTTACTTGCTAAATCAGTTAGGGTGCAACGCAGACAAGCAAATAACCAACTTAATTATTAGTCATTCAAAATTTACCAACATGCGATCCGAAGAAGTTATGAACCGGGAGGCCCTAGATATTTGCTGAATATAATTGGAAACACTTCAACACTATATCGGTAGATGAGCAGCAATGGCTGCCAAATGTCGATAGAATAATATTGGATTCATGTAATGTGAATGTTATCTTACTATACTCCCCAGTATAAGCCCCAGGGTTATTAGAAACCACCATTTTCCTTTAGCTAGTGGTCTCGCTTTATTCTAGCCGGTTTATTTCGAGTTACTAACACTCTAAGCAACTGTCGAACCGGTATTAAATAGTCCAACGTGCTACTAGGAGTACTCGAAGATAAAAAGTACAAGACATCAACATAATGTAATAGCCAATAACTCTTCTATCAGATCGTGACACAGTACCCTTCTCATGGCATAGATACCATGAAAGGTGTAGTCCGACGTTTAGCTTTGAAATGTTTCCAAGTTGATATGATCTAGGAGGGTAACATTCGTCTAGCTAGCAGTGCGCCTGTTTCCCTCTACTTCATACTAGTTTGAGCAGTATATAACAAAAACCTACCATAATAAAGTACTCTGATGGTATTTGGGTGGTTTTAAGCTTTCGTTGGAGTCTTATCATGAACACTGATGGGAATTATTGTCCTAACGGGACTAACGTCGGTTTATGTCCCATAATTTTCATGAAAAGACATGACGCTATATTGCCATGATTCGCGTTATCCTTGAATATTACTTTAAGAAGATAGTATCTTCACATGTCTTACACCTACGAAATGAATGGTTTTTCATTGCAATCACGCACGCACACCACAGCACTGTTCATAGAAACAGATCGTATAGATAAAAAAGTACCACCTACCATTGCTGGCACTGCCACGTAAAGTTTCCTAATCGTTATATCAAACGCAAATCGAAGAAAGCCTCAACAACCATGCTGATGTGCGACCATCTTTGGGCTCACTGTTTTGAAAGGTTTGAGCCATGCGATATGGCACATTGCCTTCTTCTAGTTCTTCAGGTGTATTGATGTGCGATCTCAGAACACTCCAATGCACCAATGAAATATCCCTGCTTGGACTAAGGGAACTACTTCAGATTCATGAATCTAACTTTGAGAGTCACTGCCAACATCGAAATATCACCAACAGTTGCGCAAAGATGCACTTGAAAGCCCTCGGTTTTCAGTAAATAATGGAACTAGAAAGCAACTTGTTGGAAGTCATACCATTGTGAAAGTTGTTGCAAGCGCAAGCATATTCATGTAGTGGGCTGTGAGCAGTATGGAGATCGATGTCTTTTACTCGATCACCATCACTATTCATCTTGGAAGTTAACATACATTCAAGATTGGGTCCAAGCGCAGTTATGTTCTTACTTCACAGATGATTTGAGTAGATGTTGAGTATATTTACTTGATGAATCACGAGTCTGAATTATTGAAAGGTTCAAGTAATTTCAGGGTGAAGTTGAAAGATCGTCGTGACAAGAGGATAAAATATCTATGATATGATCATAGAGATGAATATCTGAATTACGAGTTTGGCACAGAATTAAGACATTGTGAAAATTGTTTCACAACTAATACAGCCTGGAACACCATAGTGTGATGGTGTGTCCGAACATCATAACTGCACCCTATTGGATATGATGCATACCATGATGTCTCTTATCGAATTACCACGATAGTTTATGGGTTAGGCATTAAAGACAACCACATTCACTTTAAATAGGGCACCACGTAATTCCGATAAGATGACACCGTATGAACTATGGTTTAGAGAAACCTAAGCTGTCATTTCTTAAAAGTTTGGGGCTGCGACGCTTATGTGAAAAAGTTTCAGGCTGATAAGCTCGAACCCAAAGAGGATAAATGCATCTTCATAGGACACCCAAAACAGTTGGGTATACCTCCTGTCTCAGATCCGAAAGCAATAAGGGATTATTTCTAGAATCGGGTCCTTTCTCGAGGAAAAGTTTCTCTCGAAAGAATTGAGTGGGAGGATGGTGGAGATTGAGGTTATTGAACCTCTCTTCAACTCTAGTGGTGTGGCGGGCACAGGAAGTTGTTCCTGTGGCACCTACACCAATTGAAGTGGAAGCTTATGATAGTGATCATGAAACTTCAGATCAAGTCACTACCAAACCTCGTGGGATGACAAGGATGCGTACTACTTCAGAGTGGTACGTAATCCTGTCTTGGAAGTCATGTTGCTAGACAACAATGAACCTACGAGCTATGGAGAAGCGATGGTGGGCCCGGATTCCAAAATGGCTCGAGGCCATATAATCCGAGAGAGGATCCATTATATGAAAACAAAGTGTAGACTTTGGAGAACTATACTCGATGGTCGTAAGGTACTGGTATGAGTGCAATACATCTAAACTGGACAAGGTTTTCATGGAATAAAGGACGGGACGTGAAGCCACGAGGCACAAAATAATGAGTGTCGAGAAGAACACTGTTTCAACCTACTTATTCAAGGAAAGCTCGCTAGCATTAGATCGTAAGAACGATGTTTTCTACTCGACAAGCCTTTCCAGTAGGAACGATCCTCACTGACCCAGATAGACATATGATCACGACTCTCACTTCGTCATGGTCATGCAATGACGTGGAATCAGACATGAACCAGTCTTGAGACTAGGACCTGTATGTCCGATTAGCGTTATCTATGCACACTGTGAGATTCGATAGTTATATGTAATCATCCGTTGGACAACACTTCATGGTCAGATAGGATGCGATCTACAATACGAACATATCTGTTTCCTCGATGTCATTTTTGAGGAAAGTTTGCTATGTGATCAAACACAAGTTTGCCAGGGTGCTTTTTGTCTATCCTGAAAGATCTATAGGTAGTTACCGGGTATGCCAATCAATCTGTACAGCTGTCCATGAGCAGTCCTCGACGATTTTCATGCTAGGAAAGGTTGTATGTGATACAACCGGAAGGTTTTGTCAATCCTGAAAGATGCTAACAAGTATGCAAAGCTCCAGCAATCCTTCTAAGGACTGGAGTAAGCATCTCGGAGTTGGAATGTATGCTTTGATGAGATGATCAAAGATTTTGGGTGTATACAAAGTTTATGAGAAACTTGTATTTCCAAAGAAGTGAGTGGGAGCACTATAGAATTTCTGATGAGTATATGTTGTTGACATATTGTTGATCAGAAATGACGTAGAATTTCTGGAAAGCATATAGGGTTATTTGGAAAGTGTTTTTCAATGGAAAGCCTGGATTAAGCTACTTGAGCATTGAGCATCAAGATCTATAAGGATAGATCAAAACGCTTAATGGTACTTTCAAATGAGCACATACCTTGACATGATCTTGAAGGTGTTCAAGATGGATCAGTCAAAGAAGGAGTTCTTGCCTGAGTTGTAAGGTATGAAGTTAAGACTTAAAGCTCGACCACGGCAGAATAGAGAGAAAGGACGAAGGTCGTCCCCTATGCTTAAGACATAGGCTCTACAGTATGCTATGCTGTGTACCGCACCTGAAATGTGCCTTGCCATGAGTCAGTCAAGGGGTACAAGAGTGATCCAAGAATGGATCACAGGACAGCGGTCAAAGTTATCCTTAGTAACTAGTGGACTAAGGAATTTTCTCGATTATGGAGGTGGTAAAAGAGTTCGTCGTAAAGGGTTACGCCGATGCAAACTTTGACACTAATCCAGATTATTCTGAGTAGTAAACTGGATTCGTATAGTAGAACAGTTATTTGGAATAGCTCCAAATGTAGCATAGTAGTTGCATCTACAAGATGACATAAGAAATTTGCGAAGTACATACGGATCTGAATGTTGCAGACCCGTTGACTAAAACCTCTCTCACAAGCAAAACATGATCAAACCCAGAAATCATTGAGTCTTAATCACATGATGATGGGAACTAGTTTAGTGACACTAGTAAACTCTTTGGATGTTGGTCACATGGCGATGTGACCTGTGAGTGTTAATCACATGACGATGTGAACTAGATTATTGACTCTAGTGCAAGTGGGAGACTGTTGGAAATATGCCCTAGAGGCAATAATAAATTGGTTATTGTTATATTTCCTTGTTCATGATAATCTTTTATTATCCATGCTAGAATTGTATTGATAGGAAACTCAGATACATGTGTGGATACATAGACAACACCATGTCCCTAGTAAGCCTCTAGTTGACTAGCTCGTTGATCAATAGATGGTTACGGTTTCCTGACCATGGACATTGGATGTCATTGATAACGGGATCACATCATTAGGAGAATGATGTGATGGACAAGACCCAATCCTAAGCATAGCACAAGATCGTGTGGTTCGTATGCTAAAGCTTTTCTAATGTCAAGTATCATTTCCTTAGACCATGAGATTGTGCAAATCCCGGATACCGTAGGAGTGCTTTGGGTGTGCCAAACATCACAACGTAACTGGGTGGCTATAAAGGTACACTACAGGTATCTCCGAAAGTGTCTGTTGGGTTGGCACGAATCGAGACTGGGATTTGTCACTCCGTGTAAATGGAGAGGTATCTCTGGGCCCACTCGGTAGGACATCATCATAATGTGCACAGTGTGATCAAGGAGTTGATCACGGGATGATGTGTTACGAAACGAGTAAAGAGACTTGCCGGTAACGAGATTGAACAAGGTATCGGGATACCGACGATCGAATCTCGGGCAAGTATCGTACCAATAGACAAAGGGAATTGTATACGGGATTGATTAAGTCCTTGACATCGTGGTTCATCCGATGAGATCATTGTGGAACATGTGGGAGCCAACATGGGTATCCAGATCCCGCTGTTGGTTATTGATCGGAGAGTCATCTCGGTCATGTCTGCATGTCTCCCGAACCCGTAGGGTCTACACACTTAAGGTTCGGTGACGCTAGGGTATAGAGATATTAGTATGCGGTAACCCGAAAGTTGTTCGGAGTCCCGGATGAGATCCCGGACGTCACGAGGAGTTCCGGAATGGTCCGGAGGTAAAGAATTATATATAGGAAGTGCTATTTCGGCCATCGGGACAAGTTTCGGGGTCACCGGTATTGTACCGGGACCACCGGAAGGGTCCGGGGTCCACCGGGTGGGGCCACCTGCCCCGGGGGGCCACATGGGCTGTAGGGGGTGCGCCTTGGCCTATATGGGCCAAGGGCACCAGCCCCAAGAGGCCCATGCGCCAAGAATCAAGGGAAAGGAAGAGTCCTAAAGGGGGAAGGCACCTCCGAGGTGCCTTGGGGAGGAGGGACTCCTCCCTGGCCGCACCCTTCCTTGGAGGAAGGGCCAAGGCTGCGCCTCCCCCCTCTCCCTTGGCCCTATATATAGTGGGGGGAAGGGAGGGCAGCCCCCAAAGCCCTGGCGCCTCCCTCTCCCTCCCATGACACATCTCCCTCCTCCCGCAGCGCTTGGCGAAGCCCTGTTGGAATCCCGCTACTTCCACCACCACGCCGTCGTGCTGCTGGATCTCCATCAACCTCTCCTTCCCCCTTGCTGGATCAAGAAGGAGGAGACGTCGCTGCTCCGTACGTGTGTTGAACGCGGAGGTGCCGTCCGTTCGGCGCTAGGATCATCGGTGATTTGATCACGACGAGTACGACTCCATCAACCCCGTTCTCTTGAACGCTTCCGCGCGCGATCTACAAGGGTATGTAGATCCACTCCTCCCTCGTTGCTAGATGACTCCATAGATTGATCTTGGTGACACGTAGGAAAATTTTGAATTATTGCTACGTTCCCCAACAGGGACGTCTTGCTTAGCGAAACGAGCGAGCTTCTGGAACATGATGTTATACTGGTAAACAGACAAGCTGCCTTGCTTCAGTTGCGGAACTCCTCACGCTTGCTCTCAACAACACTCTGAGGAATGTGGTGAGCTTTGAAGTCTTGACGGAATTCATCCCAGGTAATCACACGACCTCCTCTGGAATCTTTGTATTGCTGATACCACTCTGCAGCTTGGTCTTTGAGTTGGAACGAGGCAAACTTGACAAAGTCCTCAGGCCTGACGTTGCTGCACTCGAAATGCTTGCAGATATCCACGAGCCAATCATCAGCGTCTGTTGCCTCGACACAGTTACTGAAGGTCTTTGGCTGGTTTGCGAGGAACTGGTTGAGTGTAGCAAACTGATTCTGATTGTTGCCATGGCCTTGATTCCCTTGGTTGCGCTCTTGCAAGAGTTGCATGATCAGCTGCGTGTTGGCATTGGTAGCGGCCATCACAGCTTGCCATGCCTCCGGAGGTGGAGGTGGTGGTGGCGTGTCAGGATTCTGACGCGTTGGAGGAGCCATCCTGAAGAGGGTGACATCCGTTAGCATCTTGACAGACATATATTCAAGCTGAATCAAATGGATCAAAATGCAACATATAGTCTTAACATCCGAACAAAATGAACGAATGCATTCCAATTGAAATGGTCACACTTCCATAAATTGAGAAGCCACTTAGATAGAGGTAGAATAATAAAACAACAAGGTACGGACAAGAACAAATACTTGGTAAGGATTACCCAATCACAAACCAAATATCCGCGGAAGAAATACTAGAGCTACAAGATTCCCACCTATGAAACTCCCGAAATTTTCTCCGGTTATGCAATCAGGTGTTGGGGATACAGGGGAAGCATAATATCTCACCCAAAGCTAGCAAATCCTACATCCAGCTGTATCCATCCTTCAACACATAACCAAGAAACCTTCGGAAATCATTTACCTCAACCTTCGAAAAGCATCCGTTATACGAGTTATGGCAATACTCCCGAACTCCCGCCCATAGTACTGGGTGGCATCGAGGTTATCTCACCAACAACTGCATAAAAGAGATTTTCGATGTCGGCGAAACTCAGGTATTCCAGAACTGCAACGATAAAATTGTGACGACAACACCTCGGAGCTCAACTCCCTGGGACACTGCCACACCCTAAATGTCAGGAGGCACCAAGAACAATGTTCTCGTCACAAAGCCATCAGAACGATTCCAAGATACACGCGTGATCAAAAAATTAGTGAAATTTGGGAGAGAAGAGTCAAAACTCTACGTCAGGATGCCTCACCAGAGCAGAGGGCTCCTAAGTCAGGGAAGGCTCTGATACCAACTGTAACGCCCACGATGCGGCTATATCTCCCACGTGTCGAAGCATGACTTAGAGGCATAACCACATTGTAAGCAATGACGCAAGTGGGGTAATCTTCACACAACCCATGTAATGAATACGGAAAAGAGGTACATAGTTGGCTTACACTCGCCACGTCACACAATAGCATAAATATCATTACATTCATCCAGATACAATCAAGGTCCGACTACGGAACCAAAATAAAGACAACCCCAAAATGCAAAAAAGTCCCCGATCGCCCAACTGGGCTCCACTACTGATCGTCTGAAAAGAAATGTAGTATCGTCCTGAGTCCTCATCGAACTCCCACTTGAGCTCAGTCGAATCTCCTGGAGCGGTATCATCGGTCCCTGCATCTGGTTTGAAGTAATCTGTGAGTCACGGGGACTCAGCAATCTCACACCCTCGCGATCAAGACTATTTAAGCTTATAGGAGGTAAAGGTATGAGGTGGAGCTGCAGGCAAGCACTAGCATATATGTGGCTAACATACGCAAATGAGAGCGAGAAGAGAAGGCAAAGGCACGTCGATAACTATGATCAAGAAGTGATCCTAGAACAACCTACGTTCAAACATAACAGAACCGTGTTCTCTTCCCGGACTCCGCCGAAAAGAGACCATCACGGCCACACACTCTTGTTGATTCATTTTAATTAAGTTAAGTTTAAGGTTTTCTACAACAGGACATTAACAAATTCCCATCTGCCCATAACTGCGGTCACGGCTTTCGAAAGTTCAAATCACTGCAGGGGTGTCCCAACTTAGGCCATCACAAGCTCTCACGGTCAACGAAGGATATTCCTTCTCCCAAGACAATCCGGTCAGACTCGGAATCCTGGTTACAAGACATCTCGACAATGGTAAAACTAAACCAGCAAAGCCACCCGAATGTGCCGAAAAATCCCGATAGGAGCTGCACATATCTCGTTCTCAGGGCACACCGGATTGTCCAAGGTTCTGGTAGGACAGCCCAGAGTTGCCCCTGGTGGCCACCGGCAGCTGACAGGTTGGACCAACACTCAGAGGAGCACTGGCCCGGGGGTTTAAAATAAAGATGACCCTTGAGTCCGCGAAATCCAAGGGAAAAGGGCTAGGTGGTGAATGGTAAAACCAAGGTTGGGCCTTGCTGGAGGAGTTTTATTCAAGGCGAACTGTCAAGGGGTTCCCATTATAACCCAACCGTGTAAGGAACGCAAAATCAAGGAACATAACACCGGTATGACGGAAACTAGGGCGGCAAGAGTGGAACAAAACACCAGGCATAAGGCCGAGCCTTCCACCCTTTACCAAGTATATAGGTGCATTAAGATAGACAAGATATAATAATGATATCCCAACAATAAACATTTGTAGAACACAACATGGCTCCCACCCCTCCCACCCCCTCCCCGGCGATCTCCACCCTCCTCAGGGGATCTCCACCACTAGCCGCCAAATCCTAGTTCCTCTCCACTCAATCTCTCCGGAGTCTCAAGATCTACACGCTCATACCCATCTCCTATGGGTTCCAATGATGGATCCACCCTTGGCTTGGACTTCTCCAAGGGTTTGGTTTTTGTAGATAAGGTTTTTCAATCTACTGGTTTTTCTGTTCACCCTCTTGAGGATTCGGAGAACTTCACCATGGTTGTCTCCTTTGGGCATCATGTTTTTCGTCTGACTGAGGATTATGTGGCGGTGGCACTTGAAGAAGCCCTTGGTCGATCGGCTATTGAGTGCATTAATATAGACAAGATATAATAATGATATGCAACAATAAACATGTTCCAACAAGGAACAAACTCCAATCTTCACCTGCAACTAACAACGCTATAAGAGGGGCTGAGCAAAGCGGTAACATAGCCAAACAATGGTTTGCTAGGACATGGTGGGTTAGAGGTTTGACATGGCAACATCGGGAGGCATGATAAGCAAGTGGTAGGTATCGTAGCATAGGCATAGCAAAAGAGCGAAGCATCTACAAGCAAAGATAGAAGTGATTTCGAGGGTATGGTCATCTTGCCTGCAAAGTTCTCCGAGTCGACGTTAGCTTGATCCTCGTAAGAGTACTCAACGGGCTCCTCGATCACATACTCGTCTCCCGGCTCTACCCAAAGCAAGAACACAAGCAAGGGGAGACACAATCAACCACGTGCAATGCACAAGCAACATGATGCAAAACATGGCATGATATGCGGTATGCGATATGCGATGCATATGCATGCTTCGGAAAGGAAAGATTGAACCTGGCCTCAACTTGGAAAACCAAGAGTGCCACTGGAAATATGGGTTGATTTTGGTCGAAATCCATATATAAAGATCACCGGAATTGGATGCACGGTTTGCAAATGGCAAGCAAAACAAATATGGCACCGATCTGCGATAAATAGCACGAGGCCACATAATGCATCAAGAACAACAAGCTACAACACTCTAACACAGCAACAAAATACATGGCAGGGATCCACTCAAAATGCTTGACAAAAGATGAACACTGAGCTACGGCTAATTCACTCAATAGCAGGTTCAAACAAGCATGACAAAAGTGCAAAATATTATAGGTTAAAGACTTAGTGAAATTAACAAGTCAGGAACTTAACATCAGGTCGCAATGTTTAGAGCACGATAACAACATGCTACAGGAACATATCATGGCAAAGCAAAGCACGGCATGAAGCTACTCAAAGCATAGAACAAAAGTCCCTTACCGACCTTAAGCCAAAAGGGATCAGAAAATACAATAGCAACCATGTGAACATAGCAATTATCGTTAACAGATTCAGACTTAGAAGAAAACTGGAACATGGAAAACATAGATATCAAGTAGGCATGTTTATGAGCTCGATGCACTCACTACAAAGCATTGCATGACAAACTAAGCATACACCCAGCAATTAGACATGGCATAGAAGCTAAACATGGCAAGAACAACAACATAGCATGCATGGATCAACTACAACAAGCTCGGCAAAATGCTTAACATGTAAACATTCTGCCAGGAACATTTTATAGCAAAAGTAGAGCTCGATTGAGTCAAGCTAGGGTGCCACATAATTGCAAACAAAGACATGGATGGATAGAGCACAACAATATCTACAAAACATCCTTACTGATCATGCTCAAAAGAGGCATGGATCACTCTGTAGCAGCAAGAATACATGGCATAAAAATATTGACAGGGCAGGACTTAGAATATTTCTAAGTCCCTGAAATCAGCAACATTATGAGAGCTACTTTGCATGCTTGTGCTAGTCACCACAGATATCACAAAAATACATGGCATACACCCCTGTAAAGATGGCATGGCATACTTCAAAACTCATGTAGGGCTCAAGTTCATAGGAGGCACACATCAATCATGGCAAAAATGACAAATGTCCAATTACTGATATGAATCAGAAACTAACAGAAACTAGCACTCTTGCAACAACATTTAGGGCATCAAGATGAGCTCAAATGAACATGGATGCAATGGAATGAAAGTGATACTCGTCGAGGCGAACAATTTGATATGCTACACGCCCAAAACGGAGCCACGGATGCAGAGTTATGATGCGATGAAAATGCATAAATTACTGAGAGAGGGAAAAAGTCAACCGATCCAGATCTAAGGTTTGCCCGGCGAGGTCGCGGATCTCGCCGGAGAGTCGCCGGAATCGTCGGGAAGAAGGAAGCAGCGGCCGGCGGGAGACGGGTGGTCCGGATCCGGAGGGCGCCGGTGTAGACTTGCGTGGCGAGGGCCGCTCTCCGGCGGTGCTTGCCGCGATGAGTGAGCGGCAGGTGCGGAGTCGGTGCCGGACGGCCGAGGTCGGCGATGGAGCGCGGCGGCCGGCTGCGAACTCCGGGCGGCGGCGCGAACTGCGGCGGCGGGGCACGCGTGGGGGAGCCGCGCGCGGCTCAGCGGGCCTCGCAGGGAGGTGGCGGTGCCACGTGGAGGCGCGAGGCGGCGAGGTGTGTCCAGCGCCGGCGGCGTTGTGCAGCGCGCGGAGAGAAGGGGCTAGGTTAGTGCGAAATGATCCAGAATTTGGAGGGAAGGACCTTTTTATAGGTGGGAGCTAGGAGGCTCCAAATTGAGCACGGTTTGCGGCCACACGATCGTGATCGAACGGCCTAGACGATGGAGGAGGCTTAGGTGGGTTTTGGGCCACTTTGGAGAGGTGTTGGGCTGCAACACACACGAGGCATTCTCGGTCCCTCGATTAACCGTTGGAGTATCAAACGAAGTCCAAATGGCACGAAACTTGATAGGCGGTCTACCGGTAGTAAACCAAGGCTGCATGGCAAGTCTCGGTCCAATCCGAAAACGTTTAACACCCGCACACGAAAAGAGGTAGAAAGGGACACCGGAGGACATAGGAGCGCCGGAATGCAAAACAGACAACGGGGAAAATGCTCGGATGCATGAGACGAACACGTACGCAAATGCGATGCACATGATGACATGATATGAGATGCATGACAAAGACAAAACCACACGAGACAAAAACCCAACAACGAGGAAATATCATAACTTAGTGCCAAAAATGGCAAGAGTTGGAATACAATTATGGCAGGTTACGTACGGGGTGTTACACCTGGGTTTCACATATGAGGGAAATACATGCCGTTGCTATGCTGGATCATCCCTTCCTCTTTGGGGAAATACCGGCATAGCTTCAAGCCACATCAAAAGGAATTTTTGGTGCCGTTGTTAGGGAGGATCTTCAACATATACCAGGTTCTTAATCACAAATCTCATCTCCTTGCAATTTACATTATTTCCCATTTGCCTCTCATTTTCCTCTCCCCCACTTCACAAAAATTTGTCGCTTTATTCGGCCTTTTTTCGTTCACCGTTTTATCGTCAGATCTATCCTTTGCTTGCAATCATGAGTGATTTCGGTATGGCACCAATAGATGATGGCCTAACTCTTAAGATTGGACGTATGGCCAATCTGGATGCTAAAACTTTTATCTTGGGGCAAGGGAATGTTATGGGAAAATAACGTATCCAAGAATTTTTCAATTGTGTGGGAAATTTGAGTCTTGATGATGCTCCTATACTTAAAACTACTAGATCTTATGCGGATGCTATTTCAGCACTAGTTCTGAAACTTGAAAGTAAATTTATTTGCACCCATCCTACTTTGCAAAGATTGTTTTTTAGCTTCCCATTATAAAGAATCCTAGGGCTAAAAAGTTGGCCAATCTCATTCTTATGAATGAGTTTGACTACATAATGCTTGGGGATAATAAAATCTTTGATGAGAATCTTAAAAAGGAAGTCCCCGTTTTAGATATAATCCAACAGGTTTTCAATAATGTTAATCAACATTACTCTTGGATCGTTGGGAAATCAAAAAGATTATGATGAGCACCAACTTAGGAATGCTAAGGTTTCTATGGATAATATGTTTTATGTTGTGTTTACGGCACCCCATGATGAAAATACCTCCACGAAAATTAAGAAGAAGGATGACAAAACTTAGATCCTTGCTTTATGCCTAGCTAAGGGCGTAAAACTATAGTGCTTGTTGGGAGGTAACCCAATGAATAAAATTTCTTTTTGCTTTTTTCTTTCTGTTCTCGAGTGTTAGCACAATTATGCTACTGTTATGATTGTGTTTTTATGTTTTAATTAGTGTTTGTGCCAAGTAAAGCTTTTAGGATCTTCTTGGGTGATAGTTGTTTGATCTTGCTGTAAAAACAGAAATTTTTGCACTCACGAAAGTAATTCCCATTTTTAACCAGAGAGCGATAAAATACCCATTACTTCTACTATAGATCAATATACAAATTTCTCAGGTCTTCCTAATTTTTCAGAATTTTTGGAGTTACAGAAGTATTCGAAACACCCAGATTACTACAGGTTGTTGTGTTTTTGACAGATTCTGTTTTCTTTGCGGTGTGTGCTTATTTTGATGGCTCTATGGTTTTCTTTGATGAGTTTTTGCCATAGAAAAGTTGGAATACAGTAGATATAATGCAAGAACAAAATATGAATTGGTTTGATACAACACTTATAGTAGTGATTTATTTTCTTATACTAACGGATCTCATGAAGGTTTTGTTGAGTTTTGTGTGATTGAAGTTTTTAAGTTTTGGGTTATCTCACGATGGATGAAGGAATAAGGAGTAAGAAGAGCCTAAGCTCGGGATGCCCCGGCATCCCCAGCTATTATCCAAAAGAGAGGAAGCAACTAAGCTTGGGGATGCCCCCGAGTGGCATCCCCTCTTTCTTCTAACGACCATCGGTATATTACTCTAAGCTATATTTGTATTCGTCACATACTATGTATCTTGCTTGGAGCGTCTTGTATGATATTAGTCTTTGCTTGTTTTATTTTGTGTTTTAAGTCTTGATTCCTTGCTGGACACACCTATTTGAGAGAGCCAAAATTATTTCATGACTTGTTAGAATTGCTCTCTATGCTTCACTTAAATTTTTATGAGTTATGGACTTGCTCTAGTGCTTCACTTATATCTTGTTGAGCACGGTGTGCTTTAGTATTTTTGAAGAAATTCTCTCTTGCTTCACTTAGATTTATTTGAGAGTTAGTAAAATTTTCAAGAAATTCTCTCTTGCTTCACTTAAATTAATTTGAGAGAAAGAAAAATTATGCTCATGGTCTTCACTTATATTTGTTGGAGCTTGTCAAAAGCAACATATGAAAATTAGTCCTAAAGTGATAGATACTCCCTCCGGCCGTGAATAAGTGTACATTTAGTTTTTGTCTTAAGTCAAAGTTTTAGAACTTTGGCCACCTTTCTAGGGAAAAGTAAAAGCATTTATGGCACCAAATTAGTATCAATAGATCTGTTTTGAAATGTACTTTGATAATATATCAATTTAATGTCATATATGTTACTACTATTTTTTATGAAGTTGGTCAAAATTTTAAAACTTTAACTTCAAACAAAAGCTAGATGTACACTTACTCGCGGACGGAGGGAGTATCCAAGAAGGGTATAATAAAAACTTTCATGAAGATCATTGGACAAAATAAACTTGATTCTTAGTAATAATTTTGAGATATGATGACATGATATGTGAGTCATCTTGATGAGTAATTATGCTTTAGTAAGAATATTGGTGTTAAGGTTTGTGATTCCCTATGCAAGCACAAAAAGTCAATAATTATGCAATGAAATTATATCCTACTTGTGGTGCATTATTCGGTGTTAATTATGCTTAATGCTCGCTTATGAGATTATTCATTTCTTGGTTGGTCGCTTCTCAATCTTTTGCTAGCCTTCATTTTGCACTAAGTATGTATGATCACTACTTGTGCATCCAAAAACCTTTAAACCAGTTTTGCCACATGATTCCACTATATCTACCTATATGATGTATTCTTTTGCCGTTCTAAGCAAATTTGTATGTTCCATCTATAATTTTCAAAATGAACTTCTCTTTTGTGTGTTCATTTCGCTCGCGGAGCGGTGAGCGGTGGCTAATATTTTCCATGCTAGATGTGCTATTCTCAAGATGAGTGTTTATTCACTTGTCATTGCACGAGAGTAAGGCAATGGTATTAGGGATGCCTAGTTCCGAAATGAAAAATGAATTTACTTTATGTTATCAAATAATAAATTCCTTGGAAACTGTTCGTATGGAGGGCAACCGTGGATACGGCTAGCCATGGAAAGTGAAAGTATGATTAAAAAGGAATAAACTTTATTTTCTGTTTGGGAACCGCCTATGATATATCTAAGCATGGAAAGTATTGGGAACTCTAAGTCGTTTTCGTTGGTGGGAAGGATACACATCCCAAAATGTTTTTATCTCTAATTTTTTGCTTTGAGCTCTGGCACCTCTACAAATCCCTACTTCCCTCTGCAAAGGGCCTTTCTTTTACTTTACGCAATTTTTATTTTGAATTTGAGTCTCCATCTTCTCTTATAAAAGCTCCAACTAGGAGGCACTATGATCGTACTTGAGTATTGGGTGTAGTTAATATGCGAGTGTGTTTCATGAATGGATCAATGATTGAGCATAATGGCCTAGAGATAACTTATTTTAGCATTGATATTTTGAAAGACATGGTTGCTTGTTGATATGCTTGAGTATTTAAATTATCATTTCAAAACTAGACTATTGCTTTGAACAATATAAAAGTCCAAATGTCCATGCTACAAAGAAAATAATATGATATGACATGTTAGGCACATTCCACATCAAAATTTCTGTTTTTATCACTTACTTACTCGAGGACGAGTAGGAGTTAAGCATGGGGATGCAGATACGTCTCCAATGTATCTATAATTTTTGATTGTTCCATGTTGTTATATTATCAATCTTGGATGTTTTATATCATTTTTTGGTACTAACCTATTAACATAGTGCCAAGTGCCAGTTGATGTTTTTCCATGTTTTTTACATCGTAGAAAATCAATACCAAACGAAGTCCAAATGCCACGAAACTTTACGGAGATTTTTTATGGACCATAAGACACGTAATGGGCCCTGGCTGCGCCTGGGGGGTGCTCCGAGGAGAGCACAACCCACCAGGGTGTGCCATGAGGCCCAGGCGCGCTCAGGTGGGTTGTGTCCACCTTGGGTGCCCCCTGGACCACCTCTTTGGTCTATAAATATCCCAATATTCCCAAAAACCCTAGGGGAGTCAACGAAATATTCATCCAGCCGCCACAGAGTCCAGAACCACCAGATCCAATCTAGACACCATCTCGGATGGGGTTCACCACCTCCATTGGTGCCTCTCTGATGATGCGTGAGTAGTTCTTTGTAGACCTTCGGGTCCGTAGTTACTAGCTAGATGTCTTCCTCTCTCTCTCTCTCTCTCTCTCTCTGAATTCTCAATACAATGGTCTCTTGGAGATCCATATGATGTAACTCTTTTGCGGTGGGTTGTTGGGATCGATGAACTTGGAGTTTATGATCAGATCTATCTTTTTATATCCATGAAAGTATTTGAGTTTCTTTGATCTCTTTTATGCATGATCTCTTATAGCCTTGTATTTCTTCTCCGATATTTGGGTTCTATTTGGCCAACTTGATCTATTTATCTTGCAATGGGAAGAGATGCTTTGTAGTGGGTTCGATATTACGGCGCTTGATTCCAGTAACATGAAGAGAACCGACATGTATGTATCGTTGCTACTAAGGATAAAACAATGGGGTCTATCTCTACATAGATAGATTGTGTCTACATCATGCCATCGTTCTTATTGCATTACTCCGTTTCTCCATGAACTTAATACACTAGATGCATGCTGGATAGCGGTCGATGTGTGGGGTAATAGTGGTAGATGCAGGCAGGAGTCAGTCTACTAATCTTGGACGTGATGCCTATGTAATGATAATTGCCTGCATATCGTCATGATTATTTGAAGTTCTATCAATTGCCCAACAATAATTTGTTCACCCACCATTTGCTATTTTTCTCGAGAGAAGCCACTAGTGAAACCTACGGCCCCCGGGTCTCTTTCCCATATTATTTGCCTTTGTGATCTATTTTCCTTTGCTTTTATTTTCAGATCTATTAAACTAAAAACACAAAAATACCTTGCTGCAATTTATTCTTATTTATTTTATTTGGCGTTCGATCTATCAGTCTACTATAATTTATCTCACGTTTGTTTGCCTATCTTGAGGCGCCATATCCGGAAGGGATTGACAACCCCTTTTACACGTCGGGTAGCAAGGATTTGTTATCTGTGTGCAGGTGTTGTTTACGTTGTGTTGTTTGGTTCTCCTACTAGTTCGATAACCTTGGTTTCACATCTTAGGGAAATACCCGCTGTTGTGCTGCATCATCCCTTCCTCTTTGGGGAAATACCGACGTAGCTTCAAGCCGCATCATTGGTATGATTGTATATTTTATCTATGGTGTTGTCCTACGGTGCCCTCCGTCTCGCGCAAACTTGAGGGGCCCCCGTTGTAGGCTGTTGCAGTATGTTCATGGTTTGCTTATTGTGAGTGTTGCGGGGGTGACAACAACCTAAACGCGGATAAGTGGGTTATGGCATATGGGAGTAAAGAGGACTCGATACTTAATGCTATGGTTGGCTTTCACGACCTTAATGATCTTTAGTAGTTGTGGATGCTTGCTAGGGGTCCAATTGATATCCTTTGATTGCTTGCTTCAATTGGTATCTTTTGATTGCTCGATTGCTTGTGTCTCTCTTTGTTATGTCCTTGTGGCATATCATTCTTTAGCAATCTTTGTGCCTCAATATAGTTTGTGTTCCTCCAAGTATTTACCTTTGGATATGTGTATGGCACTCCACTATCTTGTTTATAAATACACAATTTATGGAGGAACACTTTTCATATTGGCCTTCTAAGCTTTTCGCCCATTTTGGCAATCGACGCTGATACGTCTCCAACGTATCTATAATTTTTGATTGTTCCATGCTATTATATTATCTGTTTTGGATGTTTATGGGCTTTATTATACACTTTTATATTATTTTTGGGACTAACCTATTAACCCAAAGCCCAGTGCCAGTTTCTGGTTTTTCCTTGTTTTAGAGTATCGCAGAAAAAGAAAATCAAATGGAGTCCAATTGACCTAAAACTTCATGGAACTTATTTTTGGACCAGAAGAAGCCCACGGAGTATCAGAGATGGACCAGTAGAGTCCCAGGCTGCCCACGAGAGTAGGGGGCGCGCCCACCCCCCTGGGCGTGCCCCCTGCCTCGTGCATAGCCCGGAGATCCACCGACGTACTTCTTCCTCTATATATACCCATATACCCTAAAAACTTCGTGTAACATCCCAAATTTTCAATTTGGAATGTTATACATAGGTCATTCATGCATATCATATTTTATTGCATTTTCGTTTCGCAATCCTCAAAATTCTAAGCAACTCAAGGACCCTCGGAGAGAGTTGGGGATTTCCCGGTTTTCATATTTGATTTTTATCGAATAATGAATTGAGGATTTCGATTTTAATTATTTTTCTCTCCGAAAAATATTTCGTATTAAAATATAAGAGAGGAGATAATATGACTTCTCCAAAATAAATGAAATATTGGAGGAAAAATGTTAAAATCATTTATTTGATTTTATTTGGATTTTATTTGCAATTAGAAAAATTGCACGTTTGCAAAATTGCATTTTAGGGCCAAGAAAATGTTCATCTCGTTCTAAATATTTTATTTAGACGGTGAAAAATTGTTTTGGGATTTTTAGATTTTTATTTTATTTTCTAGGATTTTATTTCTGTCGGCGAAATTGTTTAAAAAAATCTCCACCGACTGGGCCGAAGCCTAGCCGGGCCGCCGGCCCAATCGCCGCCGCCGCCTTCCTCGCGCGCGTGCGCCGCCTCACTGACTCGGACAGGAGTCTGAGCCGGACTCCTCCTCCGCCGCGCCTTGCCCCCTCCTCCAAGCCCCCCCTCCTTTTATACGCGCCGTCCCGACCCCCACCACCACAACCACCGCCGCCGCCGCCGCCGAGCCCCACCGCCCCGCCGCCCAACCACGCCTCGCTGGAGCCCCTCGTGAGGTACCGCGTCGGATCCGAGCCGCGGTTTTTTTAAACCATTCGGTTTTTTTAGAAAACCCTAGTTCGTTTTTTTAGATGGGTTCGCCGGTTTTTCTCGGTTCTTCTAAATAGCGGACGTTCGTCCGTACGTTCATTTTAACGAACGGTTTTCGCCCATTAGTTACAGTTAACGAACGCTCGTTCATTAGTCTGTTCGTCAGTTTTCTTTTTGTCGGATTTATCTGCGATTATTTTCGATCGCGATTTCTGATCCGATCTTAGTTTGTGTTTATCTTTTCGCTCGCTAGTCAGAATCAGGCGATTCAAGCGCCTAGATCTTCGTCTCGAGACCCTCTTTTTGTTTAACCAACTTGCACAAGTTTTTGATACTGTAAAATTTGTCCTTAGTCCAGATTAGTAAACTGATCTTGTTTCTTTCGCCGTTTGAGTTTCGTTGCTCCGTTTGGTTTGATTCTTTTTGCAAACCGGAGTTCTTAAGTTGAAATTTCTGGTCAACCTCTCTTATTTGCGTTTTGCTTGTGCATCTTTGCGTGTTGCTTATGTATGTTATCGTGTGTTTGCGATAGAACACCCGGAGTGCGAAACATATTACTACGAGTCCCTAGGATTCGCGGATCGTCAGCAAGGCAAGTAACACATTGATCATACTCTTTCCATACCCAGTTTTTATGCATTAGTTCAAATCCCCAAACATTGCATGATTAGGATGTCATTAACTTGTGGGTTGGGAAGTAGTTATTAAGGTAGAACCTATTGCCCTGTTACTATCAAACCATGGGAGTTACTTCTATGCGTTGCTTATATTACTATGCTATGCTATGCTCATAGACGTGGTTTGGGTTTGAGTGAAATCCATGACAGATGTGAGATTGTAATTAATGGTTCAACTTAAGGTGGCAACTTAAATAAACATCTAGGTGGATTGTGGCACCTGGGGAACCCAGTGTTGTCTATTTTTGTTTGGAAATCCCGGGCTACCCGTGTGATCTTCCTATGGACCGCCACCCAGGCTCAGAGCGAACTGAGATGATTCATGCTAGAAACTTCCGTGTGCAGCCACAAGCTATTATGGGCTCTAGCATACTTGAGTAAGTTACATGAAGCTCTTGAAGAGGTAGATCAGCAGGTAGTGGGTTTTGTAGGTTTGGTATGGTCTACCCGGAGTAGAGAGTTAATGTTTCTGAAAGACTGTGTCTCGGTCATCCGTTTCTCAAACACCATGCAGTGCGAGAAATCCACGGAGGCGATCGAGTCTTGTGGGGAAAAGTGCGCAAACCTCTGTAGAGTGTACAACCTAATCATGGTTAGCCGTGTCCGCGGTTATGGACAATTTTGAGTATCTAGTACTTGGGTTATCACATGTATCTCATCACTCTTAACTAATATTGTTGGTTTGTTAACTACTTTAATTTGGGATTGAGTTGGGGGTACCTTCTCAATAGTGTTCAACCACCATGATAGTTAAATTAAAATCTATTCCTTTGTTGTAGGAAAAATTTGGCTTTTCGAAAAACTATAACCATAGAGCTTTCCACCAGCCATATGCATATAGATATAGCATTACTCTGTTCATGCTCTACTGTGTTATATTGCCAGCATATTCCATGTGCTGACCCGTTTTTGGGCTGCAACGTATTATGTTGCAGACTTTTCAGATGAGGAGTAAGGTTCGTTAGGTCGTTGCCATGCAGCTCAGCTATGTCGTTGGAGTTGATGGACTCACTTTATCTTCCAAGCCTTCCGCTGTTATCGCATTAGATGGCCTTAAGCCATATTTTTGTAATAAGTTCTCTTTGGAGACATTCGATGTAATAAGTGTGTGATTGCTACTCTGCTATAAATCCTCGGGTACTGTGTGTGTCAACATTACCGATCCAGGGATGACACTGAAGCATAGAGACTTGACCGTTTGAGGTCGGGTCGCTAGAAGATGGTATCAAAGCACACGCTGAGTGTAGGACACGACCACTAAGATAAACCATAGGTCACACTTCACTACCCATTTCTGACTCCTCTCCATTTTCTACTCTTTAGGATGACGGAGATGAAGAACAAGTTTGCACAACCGGATGAAGACACACATTTTGGACGCCACTTGAAGGAAGTCACTAGGTACTTGAACATTGGAATACCAAGCTTCATCGGGATGTACAATGCCACCTTACCAGAAGAGGAGCGTTGGATGATTCAAGTACAAGTTCCAGGAAGGACGTTCTCGCCAACTTCCAAACCCATAGAATTTTCTTTCGAAGCACCCACCTGGAGTCTAGGCAAGAGCATGGCAGCCCACATTACCATGGGGCGCATTGGAGAAGTCTACAACAGGGAACTCAAGGACACTATCTACCAGATATGTGGGCGCCGAGACGAGCAATGGGAAGTAATCAGCACCAAGAAGGATAGATCCATTGCAGCTTTTATCCGGGAGTTAAACCAGCACATTCGACGTCAGGAGAACCAGATGTGCGCACACATGATGGACTTGAAGAAGGCGAAGACTAGGATCATCGAGCTGGAGGAAGAACTCAAGTTTACACGCGATGGATATGAGGAGGAAATCAAGACACTACTGGAGAAGAATGACGATCTGGTTAAGAAGATCGGAGTATTCATGGGAGGCCCAGCACCGGGAGTAGAAGACAACGATTCCACTTGCCCAGACAACTACATCATCATCGACGACACCGATTCCGATCCTAGTGAGGATGACTTTGAAGACGAAGCTGCAGCAGATATCATGGAGTCTTCCACCAATCAAATTTCTAGATGACCACAATATATTATTAGTATTCCCCCATGTAATTAGTAGTAGTAGAGCACTTTTGTGATAGTTCTAGACCGCTTGTATGCCCTTGCTTGATTGATTGAGTGAAATGATTGTGTTTGTCTCATGTGCATATGGGTAGTGCTTTCTCATTAGACCTCATTCTATTCTAATCTCTTCCATCTAAACCCATCAGATGCCTCCGAGACATGACACCGGTTTTGTCTTCCCGCCTGAGCTCACTCAGTTGATCCAGCAACAGAATACCCTGATGCAATTGCTAGTTCAGAACCAGGGCAACAACAACAACCCGCCGCCAGTGGACAACCTAGCCCATTTTCTAAGGTTACAGCCGCCGGTGTTTTCCAGTAGCACCGAGCCTATAGTTGTTGATGATTGGCTACACCGTATTGGAAGGGAGTTGACCACCGCAGGTTGCACAGATGTTGAGAGGGTGCGCTTTGCCGCACACCAATTGGATGGACCAGCAGCCTCATGGTGGGAGAATTACATGGCCACTTTTCCTGTAGCCAATGTCACTTGGGACCAGTTTCAGCAAGCTTTCCGCATGGCCCATGTCTCAACTGGAGCTATGCAGATGAAGAAGCGGGAGTTCCGCAACTTATGCCAGGGAAACCATACTGTGGCTCAGTACGTGGATGATTTTAGCAAGTTATCACGCTATGCCCCTGATGATGTGGCCACAAATGCCGCGAAGCAGGAGAAGTTTATGGAAGGGCTGAATGATTAGATGAGCATGCAGTTGATGGTAGAAACCTTCAACAACTACCAGGAGTTGGTAGATAAAGCTCTTATGATTGAAGGGAAGCAGCAGCAGATTGAGAGCCATAAGAGGAAGTACGGACAAGGGAAGTATAACTCAGGAGCTCAGCAGAAGCCTCGCCTAAACCCGAACTCAGGAGGACTTGTTCATAACCATGGAGGTCACAACCACACTGGAGGAGGATCACATAATCACAATGGTGCCAAGAATGGAAATGGGAACGGAGCTAACAACAATCAGAACCGTTCCAACCCAGCCACACCCACCAAAAGAGACCTAAGTCAAGTTACTTGTTTTAAGCGCGGGAAGACAGGGCACTATGCCAATGATTTCCCTGAAGGAAGGAATGGAAACGGAAATGGGAGTGCTGGGAAGAAGCCTAATCCATTCAACAAAGGACAAGTGAACCACGTTAACATGGAGGAGGTTGAAGAGCAGCCGGACGCGGTAATAGGTAAGTTTTTGGTTAAGTCATTTACCTCTCTTGTTCTTTTCGATACTAGTGCATCGCATTCATACATATCAAGGGGATTCATGGATAAGTTTAAACTACCAACCCAAACCCTTAGGACCCTCTCCTAGTGAGTTCACCTGGAGCAGAGTACATGGCTAGCCGATGGTGCGACCAGATACCCCTAACCATTGGCGCACATGTTTTTTCGTCCGACCTAATTATCTTGGAGTCACGAGGATTGGATGTGATATTAGTTATGGACTGGATGTCAAAGTATGGAGGAAGCATTGACTGTGTTAGTAAGTCGATTTATCTCACCACCCCAGAGGGAAAAAGGATTAAGTATGTATCTAGGCATGTGCCTAGGAGGAGCCAAGTGAATGCCCTCATGGGAGTTGTTCAGGAGGAAGTGCCTGTAGTGAAGGACTACCCGGATGTTTTCCCAGAGGAGTTACCAGGCATGCCATCGGATAGAGACACTGAGTTTTTTATAGGGCTATTGCCAGGTACAGGGCCAATATCCAAGAGACCCTATCGGATGCCCGCAAATGATCTGGAGGAAATTAAGAAACAGATCAAGGAGTTATTGGAGAAAGGCTACATTCGAGGAAGTTCATCACCTTGGGGAGCCCTAGTACTTTTGGTTGAGAAGAAGGATAAATCCCTAAGTATGGTTGTTGATTATCGAGCCTTGAATGAAGTGACGATTAAGAACAAGTATCCACTGCCGATGATCAATGATTTGTTTGATCAGCTGCAAGGAGCTAAAGTGTTTTCAAAGATCGATCTATGATCGGGATATCATCAGTTGAAGATTTGAGAGAAGGATATACCAAAGACAGCATTCACCACACGGTATGGATTATACGAGTATACGTCATGTCTATTT